>NW_020838016.1:9335219-9381540 GCF_003676395.1 Aethalodelphis obliquidens | reverse complement strand
GCGGGCCTCTCACTGTTGTGGCCTCTCCCGTTGCGGAGCACAGGCTCAGTGGCCATGGCTCACGGGCACAGCCGCTCTGCGGCATGTGGGATCTTCCCGGACCGGGGCACGAACCCATGTCCCCTGCATCGGCAGGCGGACTCTCAACCACTGCGCCACCAGGGAAGCCCCTCAGCTTTTTTAAAAATGGGAAAACGAGAGTGTTTTGTATTACTTGTATGTGCTTAAAAGAAATCTGGGGCAGATACAGTAGAAACAAAGTACTTTGACTGTCCATGCAGGGGTATAAATGGGGCAGATGGGAAATAGGCAGATGGGCCAACAGCATCAGGAGAATAACATTTCGCTGTACACCTTTTTGTACTTTCTGGCTATCTTCTTTTAAAAAATTAATTTATTTTTAAACCAGTGTTAAATAAATCAAATTAAAAATATGTGATAGCTCTAAGTTGATAGAGGGCTCATATAAATAAGACAAATGTTCTTTTTCTAAAAAAATTTATTTATTTATTTCTTTGGCTGTGCTGGGTCTTAGTGGCGTCATGCGGGATCTTTGTTGTCGCATGCAGGCTCTCTAGTTGCGGGATGTAGGCTCTTAGTTGTGGTGTGCGAGATCTAGTTCCCTGACCAGGGGTTGAAGCTGGGCCCCCTGCATTGGGAGCGTGGACTCTTAACCGCTGGACCTCCAGGGAAGTCCCAAGACAAATGTTCTTACCCTCTGCCATTTTTCTAGAAGTCTCTTTTAATTAATTAATTAATTAATTTTTTATTAATTTTTATTGGAGTAGAGTTGATTCACAATGTTGTGTTAGTTTTTTTAATTAACTTTTATTGAAGTATACAGAAGTTGATTTTAGATCATTTTAAACTATATAATAGTTTATATTCTTCGCCATTTATATACAATACAAACTTTCTTAAATTACTTTAAAATTAAAACTGCTTGGAACTCATCTTTTTATGATATCATGGAACATGTATGTAGTAACTTTATTGCAAATTTTGGTTGTATATGACCTTGTGCAAGTTATTTAAGCTGACTCAGTTTTCCCTCCTGTAAAATGGAGGTAATAACTATTCTGTAGGTTATTTTGGGTAATTATATAGTAAGTAGCTCTTGTGATGATGCTGGATATAAAATTGTTTCCATTTGGATATAGATGAAGTATTTATATAAGAACAGTGCTGTTTTTTTTGTTGTTGTTGTTTTGTTTTTGCAGTACGTGGGCCTCTCACTGTTGTGGCCTCTTCCGTTGTGGAGCACAGGCTCTGGACGTGCAGGCTCAGCAGCCATGGCTCACGGGCCCAGCCGCTCTGCGGCATGTGGGATCTTCGCGGACCGGGGCACGAACCCCTGTCCCCTGCATCGGCAGGCGGACTCTCAACCACTGCGCCACCAGGGAAGCCCGAACAGTGCTGTTTTAAATGAGGATTAGAAACTCTACTGTTTTCTTCACTGATTGCTTCCTTTTTTTTTAAGCTTTTTTAAAAATTAATTTTATTGGAGTATAGTTGCTTTACAATGTTGTGTTAGTTTTTACTGTACAGCAAAGTGAATCAGTTATACATATACGTATGCCCAATCTTTTAGATTTCCTTCCCATTTAGGTCACTACAGAGCATTGAGTAGAGTTCCCTGTGCTGTACAGTAGGTTCTCATTACTTACCTATTTTATATAATCAGTTGCTTCCTTTTGATTGCCTCCATTTTTCTTTTCTTCTTGGACCCTTAGGTGAATTGAACATTTTACACTTGCATAGTTTTTTGTACAATACTTTGTCTGTAAATTATATTAATACCCAAATGATGTTTTAAAAACTCATCTAGTCTGTTGTGATGTATCAAGTAGGGATAAATCTTAACATTTGTATTACTTATCTAGAGCTACATTTATCTGGAAACAAGACTTTGCTAAAGAGCATATGGACAACAGGTGATCTAATCCATGCATTGTGCATAAATTGATTAATGGTTTAAATTTTGGCTTGTACCACTTGATAAAAGAAGCTTTCTATTAGGTTCTTGGCAGGATCTTGAAATGTGATTTTTTTCTAAATTTGGGTAACTTCTTCTGATGTTGCTTGTTTGGTCAGGGCAGAAATAAGTTTTCTCTCTTAACTTTTGTTTTCTGTAATTAAGAACAAATAATAAATGTTTTGATCTATGAAAATGTTTTAAACAATAATATTCCTTAGGTTTTATTGTGAAAGCTTGTATAAGACCATGTCATTAATGTGGTTTTGCCAGGGAATGAGGGAGGATTTTTTTTGTTTTTTTTTTCCTGCGGTGCCACATGGTCTGCGGGATCTTAGTTCCCCAACCAGGGATTGAACCCGGGCCACGGCAGTGAAAGTGCAGAGTCCTAACCACTGGACCACCAGGGAACTCCCGGGGGAAATTCTGTTTCAGTGAATTTACTTGGTAAAATATAATATGTCTAGTTTTCCTTAGTATTAAGCTGCCAGTTGTCAATTACTTTGTCAATGTACTCACCTATAGCAGTGCCTAACCCATTTGCTCCCTGAAAATCAAGATAAGCAAATTTACCAAGAATTTTATGTTAAATAAAATCAAGTGAAAAAAGGCCTGTGTACTTGAGTTACTGACAAGTGCATAGGTTTTATGAAAGCTAATTTGAGAGCTGGGGACTTTTTTTTTTTTTTGGCTTATTTCTGAGCTTTGAGTTTTGTTCTAATGGGATAAGGTGTTTGTTAGATAAATGAATTGTAGATGATGAATATACACTTACCTGGTATAGTCAGGAAGTGAGTGAATATTTCAGTTACCAAAGAATTACAGAATATTATAGGTGATATTACCAGTTTTTCAAGAATTAGAATGCACGTAATTTGTACTTAATCTTTGGTGAATGTAATTTAGTATCTCTGGTTCAGATGTTCGGCTCTTAAAAATCTTTCCAAGGCTTCCCCCTAATTTAATTAAAAAGACAAGAAAAAAGTAATGTCCTGCATGATTGGGCCTCCAACCTTCTCTCTCAGTCTTTCCTCGTCTTGCCCTTTGTTTTCAGGTACATAGATCTTCCTTCAGCTACTGGAACTTGCCATATGTTTTTCTTCCTCTGAGCATTCCCCTGTCATGTTTGCACCCTCTGGCTGTGAGGTCCCCCTCTCTCTTTGCCAGTGGTTTACTCTGTTTGTCTGTTGAGCTCAGCTCAAACTTCACTTCCTCAGAGGAATCTTCTTTAAAACCACCAGAGTTCCAGACCCTTGTTGTACGTGCTTCCTTTGCATCTTTTTTTTTGCCTCTATAGTAGCACTTATAGTAATTGTAATTACATAGCTAATTGGGAAACATTGTTGAATGCCTACCTTCAGAGTTAAAATGTAGGCTCCATGAAAGCAGGGACCGTCTCGTTGTTTCTCGAAGTATCTTTAATGCTCAGCCTACTGTTTGACAAGCAGCAGGCAGTCAATCAGTATTTACTGAATAAGTGAACCAATAAGTAGTGCTCAGACAACATTATTCGTAATTTCCCTGCACATATGTAGAAGACTCTGTTAAAAGTTGTTACAGATTGCTTGTAGTATTAACCAGTTTTTATCATTGTGTAGCATCCTAGGTGAAAGCTTATGTAAACCTGGACACATTTTTTTTCAATTAAAATAGGTGAACAATGAACGTAAAAGCAATTATCTTTTTCTTTTTAAGTGTAAGATGTTGATGGTTTCTTAGAAGGGGCAGCTTGTAAATTTTAACTCTTGGGACTTCCCTGGTGGTCCAGTGGGTAAGACTCTACGCTCCCAATGCAGGGGGCCCGGCTTCAGTCCCTGGTCAGGGAATTAGATCCTGCATGCCTGCCACAATAAAGAGTTCTCATGTTGCAACTAAGAAGTCCGCATGCCTCAACTAAGAGTGCGTGCTGCAACTAAGAAGTCTGCATGGCGCAACTAAGAAGTCCGCATGCTGCAATTAAAGACCCAGGTGCCACAACGAAGATCCCGTGTGCTGCAACTAAGACCTGCGGCAGCCAAAAACAAAAGAAAAGTTAACTTTTGCCTACTGTTCTTTTCACCTTAAACATCAGTGAAATTAAATATACCCTATTAGAAAATTTTTCCCATTTTTTGAAATTAATGAACACAGATATAATGCTGGCTCCAAAACACTTTTTGTTCATGACAGGAAAGTGACACACACATTCTGCTATGTAGCTTAGTGGCATTTCGGATGTGTGAATGTGTTCAATGTTTATGTGTTTTCTCATTTTCTGCTACCAAGTCATATTAAATGAGATTATCATATATTATTAAAGCATGAAAATAAATAAAATATTGAGTACATAATTAATTTAATGAATATTTCTTAAAAAGCAAACAAAAAACAAATATTTCTTGAGTTCCAACCATGTGCCAGACACTGGGTATATAATAAGTGAACAAAATGGATAGGGTTGGGAATTTCTTGGAGGTCCAGTGGTTAGGACCTCCAGGGAATTAGGAGTGCTTTCACTCCGAGGACCTGGGCTCTATCCCAGGTCAGGGAGCTAAGATCCTGCAAGGCGTGCAGTGCGGCCAAAAAACAAACAAACAAAATAGATAGGGTCCCTGCCCTCGTGGGATTTACTCTTCAGTTGTAGAGATGGGCCACAATCTGATAATCACACAAATAAATAATGACAACCAGATGTGTACTATGAAAGGAGAAGGTAGGAGAGCATTAACTGGAGACTCCTGACCTAGTCTGGGTAGTGGGAGAAGGACAGTTTTCCCTGAGAAAGTGACATTTGAGAAGAGATCTGAAGGAAGGAGCGTTAACTGCTGGGGAAAGTTCCAGGCAGAGAGAACAGAATGTGCAGAGGCCCTGAGGCAGGAGAGCCTGTCTTTGAAGAACGGAGGGGAAGGCCAGTGGACCTAGATGAGAGAAGGATATGGGAAAGTGTTTCAACACAGAGCTGGCAGGGTGGTCAGAGAGCAGATCAAACACTGAGGATTGAGTCACTAAAATGTGATTACTGTCACCAGTGTAGAAATGTAGGAAATCTAAATGTCCATCAGTAGGTGACTAGTGACATAAGTTATGGTGTAACAATGTAAAGGAATACTATATAGCTGTAAAAAAATGAGGAAGTTTACGACCTACCCAGAAAAATAAATGTAAATTTAATACTGAAATTTAAATAAAGAACCTTTAAAAAGGGGAAAAACCTGACCCAATGATATAAGTTTTGTACTATATGAAAATAATTCTTTTGGTATAGTAAGTTATCCTTTTATATATGGATTTATTGTAATAGGAATTATGTATTTTGTTTTATTTTGAGGATATATTTATTGTATTTCAAGGCAAATATATTTTACAAATTAGCATAGTAGTTAAGAACATGTCTGCTGGTCTAAGATCCTGACTTCATATTCTGGCATTGCCATTTACACAGTTGATTAACTGGCCAAATTACTTCAACTCTCTAAAGCTCAGTTTTGCCATGTGTAAGATGCGAACAGTAATAACATTTACCTGATAGAGTTGTGATATGAATTGAATGAGATTATATAGGTGAAGCACTTAGATGTGCTCATCACCTAGGAAAAAGTTACATACTGTCACTTTTTGTGAAAATATCTTCTCATTAATACCATTTATCAAAAGTTATAGTGCAGAAAGAGAATACTGAAGAAAGTTATATCAAAAATTTATGGTAGGGCTTCCCTGATGGCGCAGTGGTTGGGAGTCCGCCTGCCGATGCAGGGGACGCGGGTTCGTGCCCCGGTCCGGGAGGATCCCGCATGCCGCAGAGCAGCTGGGCCCGTGAGCCATGACCGCTGGGCCTGCGCGTCTGAAGCCTGTGCTCCGCAAAGGGAGAGGCCACAACAGTGAGAGGCCCACGTACCGCAAAAAAAAAAAAAAAAAAATTTATGGTAGTTGCCTCTCAGAGGTGGGATTATGGCTGCTATTTGTTATCTGTTTTATTGTTGTGTGTATTTTCCAAACTTTGAAACGTGAGCATGTATTTAAAATTACTATTGCCTTCCATTGAAATATGCTGGCTTTGCTGAAATTTAATTTTTAGTAACATCTTTTTCAGCAGTGTGAGAAAGTCTACAAACCCCGATTCAAGTGATATTAGTTCTGTAAATGTATTCATAATTATTTTTGCTTTCTTCCTTATATTTTGATTAACGTTGTACCAATTTAAAAGGCTTTGTGCCCACAGCTGCTAAGTTGTGATTGGAAAGGAAAGGGGCTTGCATTTTGAGACCATCTGTGGGAGTTGAATTGTCTGAGTCTGACAAGAGATCATGGCAGATGGTGAGGTCACTAAGATTGACTTTTTGAGCTTGACATAATGTGTTCATGAAGCTGGAAGAAGAAATCTGACTTAATTTTTTACCCAACAGCAGAGCATGGTGACAGGAAGAGTACAATTGTTGAGTCTGGATGAAACATAAGGCATCAGTGCACATGACTGGTTTATCTTTGAGAATCACCAATACTGCCAAAGATGGCAGTTTCTTGAAACATTCAGTGCTGCACTTATTTACTTTCTAGGCCCTTGATTTAAGTCATATACTGCAAATGAAGACAGTGTAAAAGAAAGATAAAAGCTTTAAAAATACTTAGAAATGTATATTTTTAATTAAAAGGTTATAGGCTATCACTCAAAGCCTGTACAGCATACTTTTCATTTTTAATTGAATGAAGATGTCTGTTGCAATCCCATTTCTTTTTATAACATTTATCTTAATGTCATTTTATATCATTTAAATTACACTTGAAGGTTTATGCTTCCTGTTTCTGTCATCTACTAGGACGTCTCCAGTACCTGGATTCGTGTTTTGCCCATAGTGGGTATTCAGTAAATGCTGGATAGATAGATAAATTAATGAAGGAAGTTATTGCCGACTCTTGTTAATTTTAGATGAGTTTTTCTTAACCACAGTTAAACACTTGTTTTTTCTCCTTTAAACTTGGATTTAAATGTAATAGCATTGTAAACTTGGATTTAAATGTAATAGCATTTTACCACATTTAAATGTATTTATCACTTAAACTACATGTGAATTAAGTATTATTTATTTTGGAGGAAGAAACCTTAATTTGTCATGAGTCAGTGAACCACTTTTTTCTTTAACATTGATTACCTTTTGCTAGGCAGTGTCCTAATTATTTTCCAAGTCTTGACTCATTTAATTAAGTAGATGTACTAATACTATTTTGTAGATGAAGAGATTGAGGCACAGAGTTATTAATGTAAATGTGCTCAAAATATTCATGTACTTTGGCTCTATTTCAAACTTTTATCATTTAGGTAACATTTAGAGGTTGCAGTTTATGCTTATCTTTGGTGAGAAGATACGAAGGGAATACTAAACAAAATTGTGTTTTGTCTTATTAAGCTCAGTTAATGTGACTACAAAGTATTTTTATTGGTTGCCTCCTGTTACAGTGTGTTGAAATAGTAACACCCTGTTAATTTCTTCTTGTTTGCATGAGTAACAGTGTCACTCAACAACCTGGCCCTTAGGAAATATAATCCCATACTGAACACTGAGTATAATAAGGAAGCAGATGCATGGAAACAAGGAGCACTAGCCATTACAAGCATACTCTGGAAACGAAGAAATGGGGAGGGGGGAAAACGGCATTTACTAGCTGAATCTAGTAGCCCAGCCCAGTGATGGTCTGCTTATATTTCATTGGCTAGAATTATGTCATGGTCAACCCATCTGAGGGGGAGACAGAATGTAGTAGTTTCAGTTGGGCATATTACTACCTTCAGCTTCTCCTAAGGAAGAGGAGGAAAATGATACTGGGTAGGCAACAGGATCTGCCTTAGGTAGATACAGCAGGTTTCTAAAATTTAGCAAGTACTTTGGGTAGAAAAGAGTCTATTTTGTTGTTGTTATAACTATATTTCAATAGGTCATAAGACCATCTAAAAAATATTTAAAACTGATTTTTTTTGGCTGTTTGGAGTGTTCGGTTTTTATGTATTTATAAATTGGAGGACATTTGTTACACTGCCTTGGGTGATACAGTTGCTTTTCACTTTGACACAATGTATCTAACTTACTCCTAATGAAACAGCACAACTCAGATGGGACTTGAGTCCCAGATTGGGACTTGAACCCACAAGTTGAGACTCAAACCCAGCCAAAACCCAGACTGGGACTTGAACCCACTGTCTTTTAATTGAGATCACACATCTTGTCTCAGGATGTAATGAAGCGCAGGTTCTTTATGTCTCGTCACAGAAAGAATTTAGTGAGAGGCAAAGTGATAGGTAAGAAGTGGATTTATTTAGAGAGATACACATTCCGAAAACTGAATGTGGTCTGTCTGAAAAGGTGAGAATGGTCCTGGGGAAAACACACTCCACAGACAGAGTGTGGGCCATCTCAGAAGGCAAGAGGCCCCAAAATATGGAGTGGTTAGGTTTTATGGGCTGAGTAATTTCATAGCCTAACGAGTGGGAGGATTATTCCACCTCTCTAGGAGAAGGGATGGAGATTTCCAGGAATTGGGCCACTACTGTCCACTTCTTGGCCTTTTATGGTTGGCCTCGGAACTGTCATGGCGCCTGTGGGTGTGTCGCTTAGCATATGCTAATGTATTACAGTGGGCCTGTAATGAGGCTCAAGGTCTCCTGGAAGTCGATCTTCTGCCCTCTTGGACCTAATTGGTTCTAACCTGTTTTATGTCGTAACCTCAAGGGCTATGTCGTTCTTTCAAAGGTTGTGCCCTGCCCCCTTCCCTCCTGTTTCACTAATATAACCCTGAAAAACTCTGTATACCTATTTTTCAAATGAGGACACTGAAGCTCAAAGAGGTTAAGTCACTTGTTCAAGGTCACACAGCTAATAAGTGTCAGAGCTCAGACTGAGCCTAAGTTAAAAAAAGAAAAATCATGCTCTTTTCACTCTGCTACACTGCTGCTTATTATATGTCTACTTCAAGCAGGACACTTAGAACCAGTTGTTCTTTTAATTTTTTTTTCCTATTTCATTAATTCTTTTTTTTAAAAATTAATTTATTTATGGCTGTGTTGGGTCTTCATTGCTGTGCACAGGCTTTCTCTAGTTGCGGTGAGCGGGGGCTACTCTTCTTTGCGGTGCGCGGGCTTCTAATTGCGGTGGCTTCTCTTGTTGCGGAGCATGGCTCTAGGCACGTGGGCTTCAGTAGTTGTGGCACGTGGGCTCAGTAGTTGTGGCTCGCGGGCTCTGGAGCGCAGGCTCAGTAGTTGGGGTGCACAGGCATAGTTGCTCCTCGGCATGTGGGATCTTCCCGGACCAGGAATCGAACCCGTGTCCCCTGCATTGGCAGGCAGATTCTTAACCACTGCACCATCAGGGAAGCCCCCTATTTCATTAATTCTTACTCTTCTGTTTCTTTTCTTCTTTCTTTGAGTTCCCACTGATCTTTTAAAAAGCTTTTAAGTTGATTACTTAATGAATGAAGTGAAGTGTAAATTTACATCTAAGTACTATTTCAGCTGCACTTTACCTTTTTTTATTATTGTTTTCATTGTCATTCAGTTCTAAACATTTTAAATTTCCTTCTCTAATTCATGGATTGTTTTAGCCATGCTATAGTTTTATTTTCTAAATATACAACTTTAGAAAAAAATGACTCCTAATTTAATTTCATTGTGGTCAGAGACCATAATCTGTATAATATTGTCTCTGAAATTTGTTGCTACTCCGTTGGTGATTTTGTATGTGGACAAATTTTGTAAGTCTGTGCTTAAAGAGATGTTTCATATCTGTTAGCTACAGAGTTTTATGTAGATATATTAAACTTGCTTAAAATATTAATCTTCAAAATGCAATACTTACATTTTAGCCTTAAATTCCTTAGTGTGAATATGTCAGGTAGTTTGGTGAATGGGATGTCATGAACTTGTGCTTTATTATTTACGTCATATTTGTAACACTGAAGAGGACATAACAAATAACTGATAAATGTGAAGCAGTTCCATTGTGGGAACTTGATTTTCATATTAGGTCATGACAGACGTGAACAGATCTGCAGCTACAGTGGGAAAGCAAAAATCACAGTCGTAGTTCAGGTCTTGCTTGGGTTTTTAAATATATGTTTTCTTTATCATTGAAAAATTACATTGCTTTACTGAAAAGTAAAACCATCTCCCCACCCCCCCAACCCCCAACAGTTTGACTTGTAGATTCAAATTCTAGCAGAGAAGGCGGACATATGGAGCCTCCATTTCTTTAAGCCCCTATTATTTATGGCCTTTTTGAAGTGAAATTTTATTTTATCCTTCCCCTTGAATGTCTTATAAAAGTTTTAATTTGGAATTTTTTTTTTTTTTTTTTTTGCGGTACGCGGGCCTCTCACTGTTGTGGTCTCTCCCGTTGCAGAGCACAGGCTCCGGACATGCAGGCTCAGCGGCCATGGCTCACGGGCCCAGCCGCTACGCGGCATGTGGGATCTTCCCGGACCGGGGCACGAACCCGCGTCCCCTGCATCGGCAGGCGGACTCGCTACCAGTGCGCCACCACGGAAGCCCAATTTTGAAATAATTTTAAAATAAAAGTGGCAGAAATAGGGCAGAGACCTCCTGAGTACCCTTCACCCAGATTCACCAATTGTCAACATTTTGCCACATATGCTTTATCACTCCCACTTTCTCCATATATAGAGATTATATTTTTTTTTCATCATTTGAAAGTAAGTAGCTCCTATCATACCCTTTCACTACTAAATATTTTGGTATATTTTTTCTAAGAATGAGGACATTTACTTAAAAAAAAGAGCACAATCCTCTGATCAAAAGCAAGAAATGAAACAATACAGTTATCTAGCCTGTGGACCATGTTTTGATTTCTCCAATTGCCCTTGGTCTTCATAGCAATTATTTTTTGTGGTTCAGAATCCAGTCCGGGATCATGCATTAAATTTAATTTTCATATGACTTTAGTCTTTTAAAATCTGGACTGTTTCTTTAAGCCTCCTTTGTCTTTCATGATTCTAATTTTTTTTAAGAACTCGGGCCATTATTTCATAGAATGTCTCTCAATTTGAATTTCTCAGTTGCTGCCTCATGATTAGATTTAGATTATACGTTTTGGGAAATACCTCAGAAGGGATACTGTATCCATTGCAGTGCACTTGAGGAGATGCATGATGTTGGTTTGTCTCATTGTTGGTTGTCATTTGGTAGCTTTGATCACCTTGGATGAAGTGGTATGTGCCAGGTTTCTGCACTGTAAAATTGGAATTAAGAGGTATTTTGTAGGGAAATATTTCAAGACTATGTAAATATCCTTTTGCTCACCAACTTTCATCTACTAGTTTTAGCATCTTTTGGTGATTCTTGCCCAATCCATTAATATCACAGTGTTTACAAATCGGTAGTTTTCTAACTGCTTCATTTCTTTATACATATTAGTTGGCATTGTATTGCAGAGAAGAGCTTTCCCTTCCTCCTCGTTATCTGTTTCTATCAGTATGGACTCCTGGATTATTATTTAATGGGTTTAGAATCTGTTCTAGTCTGTTGCTATCAGTATATACTTAGGTGCTTAATTGCCCCTTTAAACTGGCTTAAGTTGTCCCTTTAAGTTGTAGACCGTTTAAGCTGGCTCCTGTATACTTTTCATAGGTCTCCATCATTTTTTCGAGCCCATACTTACTTTAGGTACAACACACTGTTCTAGGTTTATCTTATACATTACCTGCCCAGTGCTGGGAGTGGCTGTTTCTCCAAGAAGCCCTGGTGTTGCTTTCAGTGGAGTATCTAAAACAGCACGGTATAATATTTCAAAGCCCAGTCTTTGTCACTTCTTGGCTGAGTTGATTTGGTCAAATTATTTAACATCTCTAAATCTCAATTTTTATCTGGAAAATGACAGTTAGAATGGTACCTATCTCACAGTGTTGTTGTGAGGGTTAATTTAGATAATTTAAAGAAGAATGCATGCCACATAGTAAATATGACATAAATGTTGCTTATTATTATTATTACATTATTATTCCCTTTTTTCCCTTTAACAGGATGTTCTTTTAAAGAATATTGAAGACGAAGTTTTTTGTTTTCTTTTGGTTTTTTGTTTTTTAATGGCTTTACAGAATTTTAAATTGAATACAATTTGACATGACGGCAAAAAATGTAAGTATCTGTAAATTTTTAAATGTAAGTATTTAAAAAATGAGTTGTACTTTTTCGTATGCATATTTGCTTTGTCATTCTGATTAATGAAATTCAGTTTACGGGCATTAGTTGATCACTGTTTTTGTTCCTGCAAAGAATGAGATAGTAAACTTTAACACTGTTGAATATTGTGCCAGGTTGCTCCATCTCAACAGCTGCAAAATTGCTATCTCCAGAAGGTTTCCCACTCCCCCACCCCTCCTGTTTTGTGTGCTGTGATAAATTTGTTTTGGTGCTTGCTGGAGACTTACTTGGCATTATTGAGAAAAATCACTGTTTTCTTTGGCTCACATTTTTTCTTTTGGGTTTACTCTTGGAAGTGTGTACAGTCAGATGTTATTCAGAAGAAGCTTGCTGTCCTCCATGAGATGATTTCTGAGGGAACATGAGACTTAGCTTTTTTGGAGAAGTTATTTCTGTTTTTCTTTTGCTTAAGGCTCTCACTTCTGAATCTACTTCCTTTCAAGTTACATTCTTATTATCACCCTGTATCAATGGATTTATTTCCAGTCATGGTGAAGGATTATGCCAGAAAAGAAATACTACAACATATAGGGAAATAATTTATTATAATTACTGTTCCCAGATTTTGTTGGAATATTTGATTACAGGTAACAGAAACCAGCTTGGGCTACCTTAAACAAAAAGGGAATTTATTATAAAGATACCGGATGTCTCAGGGAATTCAAGAGAAGGAATTTAGTGGGTCCTCAGAAAGATCTGGGTCCAGAAACTTGAAATCTACCAGGAATCGAAGCAGTATTTGGTTTCCATTTGTCATCTCTATTTGTTTCTGTGCATTGGCTTCATTACTCTCTGTCTCTCTGCAAAGCATCTTCCTCAGTTCTCAGTCAGCATCTTGATCTGCTTGTTACAGTACCAGCCTATTCAGAGAGAGAGAGAGAGAGAGAGAGAGAGAGAGAGAGAGAGAGAGGGGTGAGGGAAATGGGGGCAGGCAGCCCGACAAATCCTGTCTGCCTCTGTCAGTTCTAATTTCAGACTCCTTGGGAAGGACCTCTGGCACTACTCCAGCCTGATATCTGCTAGTAGTTTGGCTAGTTGTGACCAGAGGCAAGTGTTACATTGTATAAAAAGATCTTGTGAGCCAGACAGATAGTTCCAGATACTACCCATCATACATTTAAAGAAGAGCATCAAAAACAAACAAACAAACAAAAAACAGCCAAAACCCCAAAAAACACCCTGATTACTTATCTCTATTTTCCCCATTATTGACCTTGCTTTTAACACACAGGAGTAGCTATAAGCAGATATAGACTTTGGTTCATTATCATCTAATTAATTATTTTAGCATAAATTATCAGGAGTAGTCTGCTTTTTAAAAATTTTTTTTCATTGGGGTACATTTGTTTTACAGTGTTGCGTTAGTTTCTACTGTACAGCGAAGTGGTGTTGAGTTCCCTGTGCTATACAGCGGGTTCTCATTATTTATCTGTTTTATACATATTAGTGTATATATTGTCAATCCCAATCTCACAGTTCCAGCTTTCCCCCCTTGGTGTCCATACGTTTGTTCTCTACATCTGTGTCTCTATTTCTGCCTTGCAAACCGGTTCATCTGTACCATTTTTCTAGATTCCACACATATGGGTTAATATATGATATTTGTTTTTCGCTTTCTGACTTACTCTGTATGACAGTCTCTAGGTCCACCCACGTCTCTACAAATGACCCAATTTCATTTCGTTCGTGTGGTATATGTACCACATCTTCTTTATCCATTAAGAGTAGTCTGTTTTAATCTATGGCTCTTGTATATATTCGTTTAAGTGCTGTCTGGGGAAAAGAAGAAGCAAATTTTTAGTCTGTGTATTGGGAATTTTCTTCCAGGATATTTCCTTGATTTTCCCTCCTCTAGAAAAAAGAGAATATAAAAGTTATCCTGAGCAACAAGATGGTCAACATTCAAGTAGCAAGTATATTTTGGCTTAAAAATGTACCTTAAATCTTCCTAGCCATATGTACAGTTTGCCATATTAAAAGTTGTTTCCCTAAAGTAACAAAGCATTTGAACCAGTGGTAACTATTCTCCCATTATTTCATTTGTATATTTGGAAGTAATCAAAGAGTATGCAAACAGTTTCTCTTTCCGCTACAGCAACCTAGGGGGAAAGGGCTACGTCATGAGCTCACCCTCTTCGGATTCCTTGGAGTTGGGGACATGGAGAGGTCAGGCCTCAGACTGGGCTGAAGCATGTGGGAAAGAATTGAAATAGGCTAAACATCTAATCAAGTTCGCTAGCCATTCTGCAGTAGATAAGAACATTTTTGTGACTTTTAATATATTTTGTCGAGGTACTTACGGGAAGGCTCATACCAGTTTACAATACCATGAACAACTCGTTCTCATCTCCCCCCTCCCTATCTCTCTCCAACAAATAGATGTGTCTGACGCTGTTCCGGGCTCCTACCTTCTTGGGGTTTATAGTGTAGTGAGAGAAGATGGTAAATATATAATGTCAGATAACGATAACAGTTATGAAGAAAAATAAAACAGGGTAAGAGGAGAGAAAGTGACAGCGATGAGGGAGATCTCTTTCAACGAGGTGTTCAGAAGAGTCCTCTTTAAGGAAATGATGTTTAGACAGAAGAATGCTCTTCAGTCTCAGTGCAAGAAGAAGGAGCCAGCCATGTGAATATCTGGGGAAAGAGCATTCCAGGTAGAGTCCGGAGAAAGTGAGGCTGTTCAAAGAGCAGCAAAGGACCAGTTGATAAGACGGAACAGAGTAATTAAGCCGGGGAGAGTGCGAGGCTCCAGGTCATGGGGAGCCTCAAACACTGGGGTGAGCAGCGTGTGTTTTAAATGTCAGTGGGGAGCTATTGGAGGTTTTGAGGATGGTTTCATGTCCTGACTTAGCATTTTCAAAAGCTTGTCTGGCTGCTGAGTGAATAGACTGCAGAGGGGCATAGTAGAAGTGGGGAACTCATTTGGTACTTGTCCCAGTAGTTCAGACATCAGAGTATGGTGACTTGAGCTGGGGTAATGATATTAGAGTTGGGGAAAAGTAGTTGAATCTAAGATGTATTTGAAGGGACAGCCACCAGGACTTATTGAGTAATTAGGATATGGGGACAGGGAAGAGGTTAAAGATTTCTCAGCATTTGGCTTGTGTAACTGGGTAAGTGCCTTTGCGGTTTAATGAGAAGAGGAACCCTTGGGGAAGTGCAGGATTTTGTGGCAAACTCAAAAATTGTTTTGAATATATTAAAGTTGAGGGACCATGAAAACATCCAGGTGGAGATATTGACCAGGCAGTTAATATAATGATTAATAATGACTCTGGAGCTCAGGGGAAAGCTTGGGGCTGCATATAAAAATTTTGGAGTCATTTCATATTAGATTGATTATTTTAAAGCAGTATGATTCCATGAGATTATATAGTTCATGCGTGGCTAGAGAATACATAAGGACCAAGGTCTGAATGCAGGGAATATCCAACAACTGGGGAGGAGGAGAGGCAGCAAAGGACACTGAAGGAATGGACAGAAAGGAAGGAAAGAACGTTACCCTGATGATGTGGAAGCCAAGTGAAGACGGTGTTTCAGGAAGTGGGGGTGGAGTGATAATTGTGTCACATGCCGCTGAAAAGTGACTCTTAGATATAGAAGAGATTGCGCAGATTTTATGGAAGAATTATTATTATTATTGTTATTTTTGCGGTATGTGGGCCTCTCACTGTTGTGGCCTCTCCCGTTGCGGAGCACAGGCTCTGGACGTGCTGGGCTCACGGGCCCAGCCGCTCCGCGGCACGTAGGATCCTCCCGGACCGTGGCACGAACCCGTGTCCCCTGCATCGGCAGGCGGACTCTCAACCACTGCGCCACCAGGGAAGCCCTGTGGAAGCATTATTAAACATATGTTCAAATATTTGCATCTTCAGTTCCTGTTTCTCATTTTGCATTTCTCTTATGAGAACAGTTTTTTGTGAAACGTTAGTTTTGCCTCAGCCATGCCATCCTAGGTCTCTTATGGTTGCAGGTGTTAGAAACCCTATTCAGAATCACTTAAGGCAAAACGTGGAATGTGTTGATTGGCATAACTGAAAAGTCTGGAGTACTCTGGCTTCAAATACAACCGGGTTCAGGGAAATGATAGGCATCAGGGCTCTGCCTCCCTTTTTCCAACTCTTGGCTCTATATTGTGGCATAATAGCCTACATTGGCCTTATAATGCTTCTCTCAGAAGAAGAGAGGGAACTTTTCTTTTTTAGTATTTATATTTCAAATTCCATGGAGGAGCTTTGGTTAACTCTGCTTGGCCCACACGCTTAGACAAGTAGAGAAGGAAGTAGGGTACCATAAGTGGTTTGCTGCTTCACTGTGAGTCATGGGTCCACTCCTATTGTCATAGCACATTTGAGGCTCCAAGATGAACAGCCCTACCAGAACTGCAGGGAGTGTGGGATGTTTCATCTTGCAAAAGGAAGTTCTGCAGAGCTGATTCATTGTATCTGGGACAAAATTGTTATCAGGTAGTATCTAGTATCCAGTGATACTCTTCTAGTATCTCCAAAAATGGAGATGTGTTCTCACTTAAGTTCACTTAGTATACAATAAAGAATTTGAAAGATGCTTTGAGGTGTTATTTTTTGCCTTGTCAAAGAATCTTTTAACAATATGTAAGCCATAATACTCATTACAGAAAAATTAGAAAGTACAGATAAAGAAAAGAAACTAGCCTAGAGATTATCAGCAAAATTCTGCCTAAGAACACATCTGGCATATACACAAATATATATATATATACACCAAAATCTATGTATACTATATTTTTTTAATAAAAATGAGGCCAGACTGTTTTGTAACCTACTATTTAGCTTAGTCTCTATGATGAAAACCTTTTATTGTCTTGATAACTCTGTAACATCATGTTAAATTGCTCTTTTATGTTATCTATTCTATGGACATTACACTAGTTTCCTAATATTGGCCGTTATTTCCATTTTTTCTCTTTTTTTTTAACTTTTTGTTTATTTTTGTTTACTCATTGGATTATTTCCATGAAACAAAAGTCTTATGAAATTACTGGCCCAAAGAGTATGTACTTTTTGGACTCTTGATTCATATTGCTAAATTGCATTTCAGAAAGGTTGCACCAATTTACATATTCACCGGTGGTGTATGAGAGTGCCATTTCCCTTTATTTTCTTTCTAATCTTGGTCAATCTAATCAGCAAAAAAATGGTATGTAATTTACTACATTTCTCTAATTGTTAGTTAGGTCAAATTGGTATTCTCTGTGTTTATTGGTCATTTGTGTCTCTCTTATGAATTGTCTAGGTCAGTGTTGAAGTAGTAAGGCCATTGCCCTTTGAATTAACTACCCAAACTTGAATATTGCTTTGCCATTAACAAACATGTTCACATAATTATTTAATTTGGTCTAAAGAGCTGTCTGAGTTGTACACATGTGTATTGTCATTCTCATTTTGCAGTGACTGTTCTAAGAATACCTTGCTTGTGAATGAATGGTAGAGCTGAACTTTGACCACAGACAATCTTGCTTTGAATCTTTCAGTTATATCAGTCTGAAATGTTAAAGATCAGTGAAATTATAATGCTGTTATTGGGGAATATCGTTTGACTCTTAACATTTGGGCTTTGGATATTTTTTATTCAATAGACATTTAGTGACTGCTTACAGTATGCAACACAGTGTTTGAATATCCTGATAGAAAACTTTTCTCAGGATCTTATTAGATGAAAAATTTTATATAAAATCAGTTTACTTTTTTCTCTTGATCTGAGAAACATTATATAGAAAGATCCTTTTTAAATGGACAGAATAAAGAAAGAATAGCTAATATTTTTAAATGCCTTTCCTACCCAACCTTTTCTACTTGCATATCTACTTTTTCTTTGAATCTTTAAACTATACAGTGTTTATGAAAGCAGAAATTAATACATTTTTGAAGTTTTAATTAAATAAATTTTAGTAGTATTTATTTAAGCTCTGAATACAAACACCTCCCCTCCATCCATTAGACCAAAAGTACACACACTATTGATTTACAATTGACTTTTATCTTTTTGGGGTATAACCTGTTGTTCACTAAGGTGCAGGTGTACAGCTGCTTAAAACATTTCCTAATTCGTTTGCTACTTCACTTAGAAGCAGCAAAAGTTAAACAGTAAGAGCAGGTGTTTAAATGTAACAGTAATCCAGTAACTGAACTCTCGCCTGTGAATATGTGGTTTTGGTTGAGGTTTTTGCCGTTATCTTTGTATAATAACAAAAAGGTATAAACGGATACTTTTGAAGTTATTGTAATGTATTAAATAATCACATTGTATGAAGCATGGAATATATTAAAGGCTGTCTTTGCCTTCTTTGCTTTCTGTGTACAGTAGAGCACCAACAAACATTTCGCCTTTCTCTTTTTTTGTAGTAGAAGAGCTTAAAAAGGAGAGGCATGTTAGTGATCACAGTAAACTCTTGGCATTTACAAATTGAACGCTTAACGTTAGTATTTGTGAGCAGCTCTGGAAATCCATGCAGTGGTATTTTGTTGGAAATTGTGTTGCAAAAGGTTTACTTCTCATAGAATACTTATGAGAAGCTAGACAGAATTAAGGATCTGCACCATTATCTACATAGAATTAAGAGGCTATGTTTTAGATGCCTCTGTCTTCAGCCGCTTCCATAAAAATTTAATATGAGATGCCAGACATAGGTTTGCATCAGAATTACTTTTCTATGATGTGAGCGATATGTAGAAATATTTCTGGTAGCATCTCTTGAAAAAAAGAAATAGCTGTTAGTAGAACATCTGAATTCCTAAATAATGAAATAATTAGCTCTTATATTATGAAATTATAAAGTATCAAATGAGTGGTTTTGAAGAATATACAGTGTTAAAGCAGTGGATAGTTTAAAAACATAAAGCAAGTACACAGATACAAACTTGCAGAACTACGTGTGCCTTAAAATCCTTTCGGTGTGTTAGTACTTTGAGGGGATGTTTGGGGTACCAAATTAGCGTGGATGTTTCAAGGTTACAAATCTACAAGGATTAAAACAATAATACAGTAGTAACAGTAGAACCATTTATTGGATACTTGCTTTGTGACAAGTTTTTAAAAATAGAGGGTTTTTTCCTGCTGGCTCTATCTATAATGAAATTTTAAAACTCTGCTTGCTGATACTACCATATTCAGCTTATGATTCCAAGTAGTCCAGTAGACATCACATTAAAAGAAATATATTGTCTAAAGGAGAATTTATGAACACACTTGCTTTAGGTAGTCCCTCAAGTATCTTACAAACAGTAATGAACATTAAAATGGATGGAGCACTTTGTGCCAAGCCCTGTGCTTTACATGAATTCTTTTTCTTAATCTTTCTAACAACCTGAATTGGTAAGCACCTTTAGCGGCCTCTAATTTATGGACGAGGAGACCGAGATATAGAGAGCTTGTGTGACTTGACCACGGCCATACACATAGTGGGCTTGATGAACTGCAGGATGAACCCAAGGCCAGTGGACCTCATGTCTGCGTTATGGTATTAATGGTCTTTATTTGGTCCATTACAGGTCATAATGTTTAAAAGCATTATATACAGTGATTGTGAACAGTAAAAATTAGGGGCAGCAATGAGGGTGGAATTTTGGTATATCTTTTGCAAACTTCATGGTTGCCAGATTACTTGCTTTCAAAAAAAAACCATCAGTGAAATCTGTAGATCTCACATCTGCTCATAAGTAACATTATTTCATTAATTTTTATCTTGATCTGGACAGTGCATTATTTTTCCCATTTCAAGCAAAATGACAATGTTTTAATCCAGCTCCTATAGTTGATATCATTAACTCATCTTTATGTGACAATGTATAATATTTGATATGGACCTCTGGTGGAAGGTTATTAATAATAGCTTATTAAGTGATCACATATTATTTAAGATCCTATGTATAATTTTTTAAACTGTTTTATTCAGGTTGGTTTGACTTCTACAAATGCAGAATTAAGAGGATTTATAGATCAGAATCTCAGTCCAACAAAAGGTAAGGACAGTTGAATAAAAATTTTCTGCATTGAGCTAGTTTTATTGCATTTGCTATATAAAATAAACAGTTAAATGAAGAATTACTTTATGTATAATAATTATATAATATTACTGTGTTATAGTCCAAAGAACTGTCATATTCCAAAGAACTTTTATCATATAAAAGTCAGTTACCTCTGAGAGGTGGGGGGGGGGAGAGAGAGAGAGAGAGAGAGAGAGGGAGAGAGTTTTGAGAGACCCTATTTGCTAGTGGTTTAACTTTTAAGGAATACAGTAGAATGAATGAATATATATGTAATTCCTTTGTGTAAAGTAGATGGTTTACTGGGAGAATGCTTATATCAGAAATCTGATCCATCCATACAAGAATTTGTGCAGGACACTTGTCAGTATCTTTCACCATATATCTTTCAACAGTATCTTTTAGTATGTAGAAATAACATCTGAAATCTTTATGGTTGAAATGATATGGTGTTTGGGATTGGCTTCAGAATAATCCAGTGAGGGAAGAAGAGTAAAGTGAGTGGAATTATAGATAAAACAGAATTCTCTGTGAGTTGGTTAATGGTTTAAGCTGGGTAATAGTTATACGGGGTTTCATTATTCTTGTCTCTCTTCCTTTGTATATGTTTAAATTTTTCCATTATACATATATAAAGGTAAAAACAAAAGTGTCTACTGTTACAATACAGATAGCTATGAGAGAAACATCAGCTTCCTCAAAGGCTTTATGTCTAAGGTGGGCTATGTATGTCTAAGGTGGAGAGAAGGCTAGAGAAATCTGTATTTCAGTATAAAAATTGCTAGTTTAAGAGTAGAAATGGTCTGTAGAAGTATTCTAAGAATTAAAATGTATTATGAAGCAATGAAAGAGATACTTGAAGCCTTGATGCTTGTCATTTTTTCCCCAGTTTTTTAAAATTGTGGTAAAACACACATAACATAAAATTTACCACTTCAACCATTTTTAAGTGTACAGTTTGGTGGCATTTAAGTACATTCATATTGTGCAACCATCAACACCATTCATATCTGTAACTCTTCATCTTGCAAAACTAAAATTCTACACCCATTAAACAATTTCCTATTTTCTCCTCCTCCTTTAAACCTCTGGCAAGAACCATTCTACTTTCTGTATCTATGATTTTCACTACTCTACGTACCTCATATAAGTAGAATTATACAGTATTTGTCTTTTTGTGACTGGCTTATTTTGCTTAGTGTCCTCAAGTTTCACCCATGGGGTAGCATATGGCCGAATTCCCTTCCTTTTTAAGGCTGGATACCATTCCATTTTAAGTATGTACCACATTTTGCTTATCCATTCATCCATCAGTGGACACATGGGTTGCTTCCATATTTTAGCTATTGTGAGTGATGCTGCTGTGAACTGGGAGTACAGATATCTTTTTGAGACCCTGATTTAGTTCTTTCGGATATAGTCCAAAAGTGGAATTGCTGGGTCATATGTCATATGGGTCAAATAACAGAATTATTTTTAATTTTTTGAGGAATTGCCATTTCGATTTTTACAGCAGCTGTACCATTTTACATTCCCATCAACAGTGCACAAGGGTTCCAGTTTCGTCACAGTGTTCTTGCCAACACTTAACTTATTATAGCCATCGTTATAGGTGTGAAGTGATATCTTATTGTGGTTTTGATTTGCATTTCCCTAATGACTAGTAATATTGAACGTATTTTCATGTGCTTATTTGCTATTCATATATCTTCTTTAAAGAAATGTCTACTCAAGTCTTTTGCCCGTTTTTGAATTGGATTTTTTGTTCTTTGTTGTTGAGTTCTAGAAGTTTTTATGTTCTGGATATTAATTCCTTATGAGATAAATGATTTGCAAAAATTTTCTCCCATTCATCAGGTTGTCTTTTTGCTTCCTTGATAGTATCCTTTGATGTGCAAAACTTCTTTGTTTTGATGAAGTCCAGTTAATCTATTTTTTCTACTATTGCCTGTGATTTTGGTGTCATTTCCATTTAGTGGTTGCCAAATCCAGTGTCACGAAAATTTTCCCCAATGTTTTCTTCCATGAATTTTAAAGTTTTAGCTCTTTGGTTTAGGTCTTTGATCCATTTTGAGTTAATTTTTGTATATGATACAAAGTCAGGGTCAAACTGACATAAGGATATCCAGTTTTCCCAGTACCATTTGTCAAAAAGACTGTCCTTTGACCATCGAATGGTCTTAGCACCCCTGTCAAAAATCAGTTGGCCATATATGTGAGGATTTACTTCTGGACTTTTTATTCTATTGCATTGGTCTATATGTCTGTCCATATATCAATACCATAATGTTTTAATTACTGTAGTTTTGTAGTATGTTTCAAAGTCAAAAGGTGTGAGTCCTCCTACTTTATTCTTCTTTGAGATTGTTTTGGCTATTTAGGATCTCTTGCAATTCCGCATGAATTTGAAGATTACATTTCCCATTTCTGTGGAAAAGGCTGTTAGATTTTTTAAAAAAATTTATTTATTTATTCATTAACTTTTGGCTGCATTGGGTCTTCGCTGCTGCACGCGGGCTTTCTCTAGTTGCAGTGAGTGGGGGCTACTCTTTGTTGCGGGGCACAGGCTTCTCATTGTGGTGGCTTCTCTTGTTGCAGAGCACAGGCTCTAGGCGTGTGGGCTTCAGTAGTTGTGGCACACGGGCTTCAGTAGTTGTGCCTCGCGAGCTCTAGAGCGCAGGCTCAGTAGTTGTGGCACACGGGCTTAGTTGCTCAGCGGCATGTGGGATCTTCCCGGACCAGGGCTCAAACCCGTGTCCCCTGCATTGGCAGGCGGATTCTTAACCACTGTGCCACCAGGGAAGCCCAGGCTGTTAGATTTTTGATAGAGATTGCATTGAATCTCTAACTCACTTTGGTTTTATTGACATCTTAACAATGCTATGTCTTCTTATTTATGAACATATTCAATTTGTGTAAGCCTTCTTTAATTTTACCATTTCTTTTTGAAGTCATGAAAAGGTTCTGGAAATAGTGGTTGTAGCTATATAACCTTGTGTATATACTGGAAATCAGTGAATTTTTGGGTATGTGAATTATACCTTGATTTAAACAAAAAACATTTTCTTCAACTTAATCTGTCCTTCCAGCCCTCATTTGTTTTCCCCAACATTATCAGACTTCTTGAAAGAAGCTATACACTTACAGTCCCATTCTCAGCTTTCATTCACTTCTCTGCCCAATGTAATCTGGCTTTTGACTCCATTAATCCATTGAAACTGCCCTTGATTTTGTCTTTTTTTGTTTTCGGTTTATCAGCTTTTGGCACAGTTAATGTGCCCCCCACCCTTTAAAAATAACCTTTTAATTTTAGAACAGTTTTAGGTTTATAGAGAAATCACAGAAATAGTACAGAGAGGTCTCATAAACCCCTCACTCAGTTTCCCTACTGTTGACATCCTACATTATTCTAGTACAGATTTTATAATGAATGAGCCAGTATTGATACATTATAATGAATACAAGTTCATACTTTATTCAGACTTCCTTAGTCTGTAGCTAATGTCCTTTTTCTGTTCCAGGAGAGCATTCAGGATACCATGTTACATTTCATGATCATGCATCCTTTGCTTCTTTTGGCTGTGACAGTATCTCAGACTTCCCATGTTTTTAATAACTTGACAGTTTTGAGGTGTACTGGTTAGGTATTTTGTAGAATGTCCCTGAATTGGGATTTTTCTAATTGTTTTTCTCATACTTAGATTGGGGTTATAGGTTTTTGAGAGAAAGACCACAGAGATAAAGGGCCATTTTCATCACAACATATTAAGGGTATCAACATGACTTATCATTATTGGTGTGAGCCTTGGTCACTTGGCTGATGTAGTGTTTGTCATGTTTCTCTACTGTAAAGGCACTCTCTGTAAAGGCACTCTCTACCCCTTCCCCCTTTCCATACCATAGTCTTTGGAAGGAATTCATTATGTGGAGCCCACACTTGAGGAGTGGAGAGTTTGCTCCACTTCTTTGAGTTGTGAATATCTACGTGATTTGTTTGGAATTCTTCCACCCTAGATTGTCTCTTCTCCCCCATTTATTTATTTAGTTAGTTAATTCTTTCTTTATACCAGTATGGACTCATGGATATTTGATGTACAGTCTGGGTCATAGTGTAATACTACTTCAGTTTTTTTGCTCAAATTGTTAGGACTATGGCCTTTGGGAGCGTGCAGTTGCTTTTCTGTGTCCCTTTGACATATTTCCAGCCCATTCCTCAGATCAGCCATTTTCCGAAAGAGTCCTGATTCCTTTTTATAGAGAATGTTGTTAGAAATCAAGGTCTCGGTGCTAAGCGAGCTCATCGTTACTAGGGTGGTGTCTTTCTTTTTGAATCACTGTTTTTCTTTGTGTCTGTGATACCACACTTTTTCAGTCTTACAGGAAGCAGTACAGTGTAGTGGTTAAGAACAAGGGCTCTGGAGGATGAGGGTGTAATCTTGGTTGCACTTCTTATACTCCACCAAATGTGTAAATCTGAGCAAGGTGATCTCTAAGCCAAAATGTCACATCTATAACGATGCAGATAATAATGGTAAATTGCTCATAGGGTATGTAAGGATTAAATGAGGTAGTGCACGTAAATCACTTAGTACAACCCTAGCACATAGTAAGCATTCATTAAGTGCTTACTCCTTTTCCTCTTGTTAATATTTTCATCTTCCTTTTTGGCCATTCCCTTCAGTCTACTCTCCTAGCTCTTCTTTTGTTTGTCTTCTAAATGTTAGTGTTCCATGGTTTTTTGTTGTTGTTGTTGTTTTTTGTGGTACGCGGGCCTCTCACTGCTGTGGCCTCTCCCGTTGCGGAGCACAGGCTCCGGACGCGCAGGCTCAGCGGCCATGGCTCACGGGCCCAGCCGCTCCGCGGCATGTGGGATCCTCCCGGACCGGGGCACAAACCCGTGTCCCCTGCATCGGCAGGCGGACTCTCAACCACTGCGCCACCAGGGAAGCCCTCCATGGGGTTTTTGTCTTAGTTTTTTTTCCTCATCTTGTACATTTTCCCTAGGCAATTTCATCTATTCTCACTGCTTTTACTTTGTGTATGATTGATTCTCAAATCTGTACCTCCGGCCCAAACCTTTGTATTGAGTTTTTGTGTATTTAACTGCTTATGGGACACCTTCATTTGAGTAACTTATATGCATCTCAGACTCAGTCTGTCCATAATTAAAGTGATTATTTCACCCTCTCAAAACCTACTTTCCCTTTTCTTTATCTTACTGGATAGTATAGTAGTACCTTTCACCCTTTGCCCAAACCAGAAACTGAAGCATCATCTTTGACTCCTTTTTTGACCTCTCTGCTCCCAGTCAAATCACTTACAAGACTTGTTGATTCCAGCTACATATCTCAGTTCTCCCCACCCGCTTTCTCTATTCCACTGCTATTATCTTAGTTCAGACTACGATAAACTATTTCCTGGATTACTGTAGCTATTTTACTTGCTTTGAGATTTTATGTCTTTCTATTTCATTCACTGTACTATAGCTACATACTTTTTCTCAAACACAAATCTGAACAAGTCTTCCCCAGTTAAAAAAACATTTTTTGTTCCTTATTGCCCTCAAGATAAAGTCCAAACTCCAGTTTAAAAGATCCTTCATGATATGGTTCTTGCTTTCATCTTTAGCCTTGTCTCAGACATTTATGCTTCTGCTACACTGAACTACATTCTCTCTTGTCTGTCTGTCCCTCTTCTCCCTCCCCTCCCCTCCCCTCCCTTTTCTCTCTCTCTCTCTCTCTCTCTCTCTCTCTCTGTCTGTCTTTCTGTATTCTCTTCTCTGTACCTATAATGCCATACCTCTCTGACAGCATCCTCACTTCATTCCTGATAGATATACATTTCACCTGGCTAATTTCTGTTCATTCCTAGCATCTAAGTTTAGGTCTTACACCCACTTGGCCCATAAGCCTCTAATACTCTCTACTTATCCTGATTGCAGTATTTATCACACTGGACTTTAATTTTACTGATTTACTTATTGGTCCCCACCTGACTCCATGAAGTCAGAGACTTTTTTATCTTATTCATCACTGTTTCTGTAGAATAGATACTTCAAAGTAACTATTCCATAGTAGCTGTCCCAAACTGGAAATTTGTTGAAAGAATGCGTGTCTTTCCTTCTACCTATAATTCCCTTGGCCACTGGGCAAATTCCTGTTTATGCTTTAAAATCTAGCTGAGCACAAATTCCTCTGTACCTCCTTGTTACTGAGCCTCCTTTGTGTTAACCTTTGGACCCTGTAGATACTTTGTGATTGTCCTTATCACATTATATTGTGTTTCTTTATAAGATTGTCCTTTCTTTTTTTACTAGACTCTGAGCTCTTTAAGGACAGCGTCTTTTTTTTATATATATAAATTTATTTATATTTTATTTACTTTATTTTTGGCTGCATTGGGTCTTCAGTTGCCGCGTGCAGGCTTTCTCCAGTTGTGGCGAGTGGGGGCTTCTCTTCGTTGTGGTGAGCACGGGCTCTTGTTGCTGAGCACGGGCTCTAGGAGCACATGCTTCAGTACTTGCAGCACGTGGGCTCAGTAGTTGTGGCTTGCGGGCTTAGTTGCTCCGCGGCATGTGGGATCTTCTTGGACCAGGGCTCGAACCTGTGTCCCCTGCACTGGCAGACGGATTCTTAACCATTGCACCACCAGGGAAGCCCAGGGTCTTTTTTCATATTTTTGTCTTTAGAGTCTAGCTTGGCATCTAGCGCAGTTATATATATTCAGTAAATTTTTAAAAGTTTATTTTTTATTGAAATATAGTTAATTTACAACATTGTGTTAGTTTCTGGTGTACATCAAAGTGATTCAGTTATACATATAAATATATTCTTTTTCATATTATTTTCCATTATAGGTTATTACAAGTTATTGAATATAGGTCCCTGTGCTATACAGTAGGACCTTGTTGTTTATCTATTTTATATATAGTAGTTTGTATCTGCTAACCCCAAACTCCTAATTTATCCCTCCCCTCCCTTCCCTTTTGCATACTAAGTACATATTGAACTGCAAGAGCTTGTTTTGCCATAGCATTTCCAGACTTTTAATGCAAATATTTACTTATCTAACCTTTGAGAAATGTATAAAGAAGGAACTTGCCTTGAATGCCTTTTGAAACAAAGTGTTAAGGTATTCAGTGAGGAAGGTTTCTGAGCTTTTTGTCTTAGGGCATCTATCTAAGAGTTGGAGGTCTAAAAGTTACATAATTAATTAAAATAAGAACAAGCCTGAAGATGATTTTATTCTGCCATAACCAGGCGAGTAGCAGAGGATTCGAAAGCAGTTGAGTATTCATATATCCTTGTCATAAATCATGTAATTGTGTATTATTTTTTATTTTATTTTACTTTATTATAAATTTATTTCCGGCTGTGTTGGGTCTTCGTTGCTGCGCATGGGCTTTCTTTAGTTGAGGCGAGCGGGGTCTACTCTTCATGGCAGTGTGTGGGCCTCTCATCGTGGTGACTTCTCTTATTGCAGAACATGGGCTCTAGATGTGTGGGCTTCAGTAGTTGTGGCTCTCGGGTTCAGTAGTTGTGGCTCGTGGGCTCAGTAGTTGTGGCTCACGGGCTCTAGAGCGCAGGCTCAGTAGTTGTGGCACATGGGCTTAGTTGCTCCGCGGCATGTGGGATCTTCCCAGACCAGGGATCGAAACCATGTCCCCTGCATTGGCAAACAGATTCTTAACCACTGCACCACCAGGGAAGCCCTGTATTATTTTTTTAAATGAAAGAAAAAGATAGTGTAACTCAGGGCTTCATTATCTCTAGTGTTGAAAGCCCAGCGGAACCTTTGTTGAAGTCAGGGATTCCTTCATTATCTGAGAGGTACATGCTGTTTCTTGGGCTATATCTTTGGGTGGTTCTGGCATGTGAAAGAGGCCATATTTGCCTGTAAGCTGTATGCGTTTCTCAGGCAGCTGCTGTGGGCTGAATTGCTTGTGTCTCTGCAGGTAGATGAGCCCTGCCGTGTATCCTCCTCTTGCTCCTTTATGTCCTCAGCAGAGCTAGCAGTGCCACCTTGCCAGCTCCTTCATTGCTTGCACATCAGATTGAAAATATGTGTATCTTTTACTCACTGCCAGTTCTGCACTGTCCAAGAGATTGCAGTAGCCTACAGCTATGGAAATGACAACCTACTAAAAGGAATGCAGCAACTCAAAAGAGGGAATATCCCTGGATAATCAGATTCCTCCTATGGAGGCAGAACTAATGGAAAGGTAAGAGAGAGCATGACAGGAAGAAAGAAGAATGGAACTCTCAAGAGGATACAGTTGGAACACCAAGAAAGTTGTTTTGGAACTAAAAATATATTCACAAGTCTTGAATCTAAGGAAGATTAAAAACAAAAAAATGGCCAAAGATGTACCATGAGCAAAACAATATTGATACTAAATAAATATACTAACAGCCTCAAGCTATTAAAGGGACAAAGAGATATATTGTATTGTGATGAAAGGAACAATCTACCCAACAATCCAATTTTTAGGAAATGGGCAAAACTTATGAATAAACAGTTCACCGAAAAATATTAATGGTTCTTAACACAGATAAAAAGGCACTCTACCTCATTCACAAACCATATGTAATTTAAAATTACACTTGAGTACCATTTTTCACTCTATAAGGCTGGCGAGTATTAAGAAGTTTGGTAAAACACTGTTGTCAAGGGTGTAGGATAATGTGCTCTCTTATACTGCTGGTGGGAGCATAACCTTTATGGGAAGCAATTTCACAGTATTTATTAATTTAACATTCACATTTCCTTTGACCAAGTGGTTCCAGTTTTAGGAATGTATTCTACTGATATGTTTATAAATTTGGGAAATAACATTTAATCTTTGTAGTATTGTATGTAATAGCAAAATATTGGCAACAGTGTAAATCCATCAGTAAGATCTGGCTAAATAGATTATGTTCAATACATGTAATGGGGTTCTGTGCAGATGTAAAATTGGGAGTGAGAAAGCTATGTACAAGTATGGAATGATCTACAAAGACACATTATTAACAAAAGCAAAGTGCAGAACAATGTGCCGAATAACCATTTGTTTAAAAAGAAGTGACGTAACAAGCACACGTATCATGTTTCTTGTAAGGATACACAAAGGCTTGACATTCCTTATCTGGTAGTTAGAGAAACAGTATCTTTCACAGAGAAGTTTTCATCTTAATGAAGTCCAACATTAAAGCCTCATTTTTTTTTTCATGGATCACACTTTTTGGTGTTGTATCTATAAAGTCATTACCACACTGAAGGTCAGTTAGATTTTTCTCTTATTTTTCTTCTAGGAGTTTTACAGTTTACATTTAGGTCTGTGATTCATTTTGAGTTAATTTTGTGACAGGTGTAAAGTATGTGTCTAATTCTTTTTTTTTTTCTGCATGTGGATGTCTGGTTGTTTCATCCTCATTTGTTGAAAAGACTGTCCTTTATCCATTGAATTGCCTTTGCTCCTTTGTCAAAGTCTAGTTGAAAGTATTTGTGTAGGTCTTTTTCTGGGCTCTCTATTCTATTCCACTGATCTATTTTCTTATTTTTTTGCTGATACCACACTGCCTTGATGACTGTGAGTCTTGAGGTTGGGTGGTATCAGTCCTCCAACTTTTCTTCTTCAATATTGTGTTGGCTATTCTGGGTCTTTTGCCTCTCTGTGTAAACTTTAGAGTCAGTTTGTTGATATCTACAAAATAACTTGCTGGGATTTTGATTGAGATTGCATTGACTCTGTACATCAGTGGGAATAACTGACATCTTAACAATATTAATTCTTCTATGCATAAACATGGACTTCTCTCTCCATTAATTAGATCTCTGATTTCTTTCATCACAATTTGGTAGTTTTCCACATATAGATCTTATACATATTATTGGATATATCCTTAAGTATTTCATTTTTTGGTGCTAATGTAGATGGCCTTGTGTTCGTAGTTTCAAACTCCAGTTATTCATTGTTGGTATATAAGAAAGCAGTTGACTTTTATTTATTAACCTTGTATCCTGCAACCTTGCTATAATCATGTATTAGTTCCAGGATTTTTTTTTTTTGTAAATGATATTTTTGTTATTGGTGGTGTCTTTTTTCTTCTTTTCTTTTTTCTTTTTTTGGCCACGCTGCGTGGCATGTGGGATGTAAGGTCTTAGTTCCCTGACCAGGGAGCAAACATGTGCCCCCTGCAGTGGAAGTGTGGAGTCTTAACCACTGGACTGCCAGGGAAGTCCCTGTAAATGGTATTTTTAATTTCAGTATCTAGTTGTTCTTTGCGAGTATGTAGACACACAGTTGGCTTTTGTATTTTTTGTAGCCTGCTCCCTTGTGAAACTTATTTCTAGTAATTCTTTTGTGGATTTTTTAGGATTTCCCTTATATACTCTCACGTCATCTGTAAATAAAAAGTTTAACTTTTCCTTTCCAATTTGTATTTCTTTTTCTTTCCTAACATCACTGATTAGGACTTCCAGTTCAAGGTTAAGTAGAAATGGAGAGAGCAGAAATCCTTGCCTTGTTCTTGATCTTAGGAGGAAAGTATTGTCTTTTATTATTAGGTATGATGTTAGCTGGTAGAATTTTCATAGCCACCCTGCAACTGGTTGAGTAAGTTTCCCTTCTAAGTTTTCTGAGGGTTTTGATAATGAATGGTGGATTTTGGTAAATGTTTTTTTTCTGCACCTATTGCAGTGATTATATATGGTGGGAGTAATTTTAGCCCATGAATATGGTGAGCTACATTGATTGATTTTTACATGTCACAAAAACTTTGGATTCCTTGCATAAACAGCACTTAATTTTTAAAAAAATTAATTATTTTTTTGGCTGCGTTGGGTATTCGTTGCCGTGCGTGGGCTTTATCTAGTTGCGGCAAGCGGGGGCTACTCTTCGTTGCGGTGCGCGGGCTTCTTATTGTGTAGGCTTCGCTTGTTGCAGAGCATGGACTCTAGGCATGCAAGCTTCAGTAGTTGTGGCATGTGAGCTCAGTAGTTGTGGCACACAGGCTCAGTAGTTGTGGCACACGGGCTTAGTTGCTCTGTGGCATGTATGATCTTCCCAGACCAGGGCTTGAACCTGTGTCCCCTGCATTGGCAGGCAGGTTCTTAACCACTGCACCACCAGGGAAGCCTAACACCACTTAATTTTGAGAGGAGCTTATGAGTTCTCCATTTGGAGAGTATTGTTGATTAGAGCCTGTTTTGTACTATTTTTTTTTTTTTTTTTTGCAGTACGCGGGCCTCTCACTGTTGTGGCCTCTCCCGTTGCGGAGCACAGGCCCCGGACGCGCAGGCTCAGCGGCCATGGCTCACGGGCCCAGCCGCTCCGCAGCATGTGGGATCCTCCCGAACCGGGGCACGAACCTGTGTCCCCTGCATCGGCAGGCAGACTCTCAACCACTGCGCCACCAGGGAAGCCCTGTACTATTTTTAATCCCTTATAATCTAGAGATGATTCTGGAATCCCTGTGTAACAGCAGGGAACCAGTTGAGGTTAGACAGTACATACGTTTATAGTGGAACCAATTGTTCAGGTTTTGTAACGTTTTTTTAAAAGATCTTCACAGCCTGGAAACAGAAATAAAAGAAAGCATTTTGTGGGTAAGGCAGTAGGAAGAGAAGGAATTCAGAGTTTTCCCAAAAGTGTTGCTGGAATGGCTCCTTATAGGGGCCATATGAATGCATGTCTGCTAAGAAGGGAATGTGAGAACTTACCTTCCTTGATGAGAAGAAGTTTAAAAGGAGCTGGAAAGGTGAAAGGGTAAGGAACTGGTATTAGAGATTATTTCAGTCCTCAAAATCTTAAAAAGAGAGTAGCTTGTATATTTTGGAGTTATATGTTTTATTAAAAAGGCTGCTAACGTTTGCCCCATTTTTTTTTTAATTTTACTTAACAAATTTAAGTCCTCAAATATCTAGTAAGCTTTGTTTTATTTTATATTTCTTTGAACAGTAGGTATAAGTGACATTTGGTTGCTATTTCTATGAAAATTCTTTGGCAGGCTTCTAAATCTGAGGTCATGGTAGGGTAAGTTGGGCCTCTCTTGCTGTGTGAGGCTTACTGAGAGATTGTATTTTAATGAACACAGTGAATGGTTCTGGCTTTGCCTTTTGAATCTGAATTTGTTTTCAGGATATTTAAAAATATCTTAATGATCTGATAATAGAGTAACACATTCTACAAGTAGTTTTATCGACCTGTTCAATCCAGTAGCTTGCTTTTCCTGTAGGACCGGTGCCATCTGATCTTTTTCTCTTTTGTATTTTTCTGATCTTTTTTTCTCTTGTGTTTATCTACAAGATAAGTTTTATTTAAATAATCATGTTTAGTTTACCATACTACATAATTAAATACTAAAATAAGAATGATCTTTTAGAAATAAACGTTAAGTTCCTGATTTAAAACAAAAAATAAAGGAAAAATTAAAATGTTTTTAAATAGACTGTGCTTACTACATCTTTTATCTTCCTGTTAACTGCTTTCGCAATGTATATTGTGGTTAGGTAGAATTACATAACTTTGTTCTGTGTTTTGATTGCATGTTCTAGATTTATAAATAATTTTGATAACACAGTATGTTGTACCTGAGACCGAATAAAATGGGTTCCCCCCCCCTTTTTTTTTTTTTTGTGGTATATGGGCCTCTCACCGTTGTGGCCTCCCCCGTCGCGGAGCACAGGCTCCGGACGCACAGGCTCAACGGCCATGGCTCACGGACCCAGCCGCTCCGCGGCATGTGGGATCTTCCCGATCCGGGGCACAAACCTGTGTCCCCTGCATCGGCAGGCGGACTCCCAACCACTGCGCCACCAGGGAAGCCCTCCCCATTTTTTAATATACATTTTTATTCTCTATTCTGATAGTTAATATAAATTGCTTTATTATAGAGCGTGACATGATGATACCTATTTTTAATATCTTGAAATAACGAGTCACTATTTCTTATGAAAGGATGATAAATGGATATTATTCTTTTTGGAGGAAAGGATATCTGCAGTCTTGTTGCTGTAGTATTTCAAAATTCATTTTCAGTGAATCAGCTTGTAACTTAGTTGGCAGAGTAGAATACTGTTGATGTTAAAAGGTCCTTCTTTATGTGATTTCTTATTTGCTAGGTAGTTGGAAAATGGAGTTGATCTAATTGCCTGTTTTTATTTCCTATTCCTATATGGCTCACTGTCTTCTAGAAGAAAACTTTTCCACACCTTTAACTTAGCTAGCCATCTTGCTTACTATTGGTAACAGCTATTGGTACTGGTTAATTTCAAACCCACAGCACTAAGGGAAGATGATAATTTTGATTGTCAATTGGAATTTAGTTCTAAAATCAACTTCTTAAATGTTTTCTTTTTTTGAATTTCCTCATTTAAATTCATCTTGTTTATGACCAACATAAAATTTGCATGAGTTGCCAAATCTAAAAGCAAAATATCAAAAATCATGCCTTAAAGTTGTTTAACAGCTTTGTTGCCAACACAGTGTTTTGGCAATTTAAATTGCAAATGTTATTTAGGAAAGATTAAATTGCCTCTTCTGAATTTAACCTGGTTTCTCCTCTGCTTTATAAATTACCTAGTAAATAAAAATGGTAGCTGTGTCTTTAAAAAATACTAAATAGGAAAACTATTAAAAGTTGGTAAAATTTTACTAACTATATTTCTTTAGGAGATTTTTATTCATTCTAATGAAAACACATTGTATTTTGCTTCATGTTGTAAAGTAAGTTTGATATATTTGAAAAGGGTCAGGTTTTGGAATCAGTGAAGCAGAGCTTCAAATTTCAGCTTTGCTATTTACTAGATCTACAATTGATAACATCGGAAATAATACTAAATCTCTCTTCTGATTTTCACATTTGTGCTTTGGTGATTGTAATACCTACCTTGGAGGGATTATATTTTCTTATTTAACTCTCATGTGTAAAGCTTTATGCATAATGCTTAGCATGTAGTGGGTGCCCAATAAAATATTAATTCTCTTCTCCTTTACTTCCTTCATTGTTCCTTTGATATTTGAGCCTTTCCTTATCATTGTATCAATTATGTAGAAAATGTCTGCAAGTTGCTGGTTAAATTATTGAAAAAGACCAGCCTGAATACATTTAATTACAAGCTGTATTTTGAAGTAAAAGGAAATTGCTATCAGGATTTACTGGTAATACAAATTTCTTCTTTCATTTTCTGCCTGTGAAACTAATTAAATCCAATTTTTTGCATATCTCAGAATAAGCCAGGACCTGTTTTGTCATCCCTTTCTTCAGTGACATCCTTTACATCCCCTTTAGTGAGTCCATTTGGGACCCATTAAAGTGTGACGAGTAGCATGACTGACACTGCAGACATGTAAATTACAAATCTAAAAGAAGTGGAACAGAAGATGAAAACATTTATCTGACACGAAGGCCCTCAGTCTCTCAGATGAGCAAAGTAGCAATTAGAATAATAGTTTCTAAAAATTATTTATCTTTTTTCCATTCCCTGATTAATAAAGGTGATGTTTTCTTAGTATGCCGGGAGGTTTAGAGTGCTTTAGTCCAGTAGTTCTTAAATTTTAGCAAGCAACAGAATCACCTGGAGGGCATCTCATAAAGATTGACTCCAGAGTTTCTGATTCAGTAGGTCTGGGGTGGGGTCTGAGAATTTATATTTCTAACAAGTTCCTAGGTGAAGCTGATATTGCTAGCCCCTGGACCACACTTGGAGAATTACTACTCTAAGGGTATGTAGAAGAAGTGGGGATTAAGCAAAAGGTAGAATCAGACTGACTTTTCTGCCTAAGATTTTTCACTCAATTCAGAAAACTTTTTCCAGTACCTTCTATGTGTCTACTACTGCGGTATCATCAAGCCTCACGTCTTAGACTTTCAAACCACAGATTTTGCTTTACGAAAGGACTCTACTGCCTAAGGAGCACTTCTAAAAGAAAAGACAAGTGAAGAAAGGAGGATAGGCTATCCATTTTGTTGCTTTTTCAAACCTCTGTCCTCATGTTATAGCAATATTTTATCTTTTGCTAATTTTAATGCAAGAACATTGGCTCTTGTAATTCTATCTCTAGGTATCTACCCTAAGGAAGTAAATTTTGACTTATAATTAATATAGACAAAGACAGGTATTTATCATAGCATTGTTTGTAAATAGCAAAAAAGTAGCTCACACACAGAAGTATATTACTAGGTGATTTTAAAGTAAATTGTGTTTGTATGTATATGATAGCTAAATTTGTAGTCGTATTTTGAAAATAGAAAATGCTTAATACACATAATTATTTTACATAGGTATGTTTTGATATAATTTAACCTCACATTTAAGTAAAATTGTATGTATTCTATGTTCTTAACTATGTGACATTTATAGAAAAATGAGGAAATCTATCAAATTACAGGTATCTTTTAGAATATGAGATTATGATTGATTGATACTATATATTTTCTGCATTTTGTAATGTATCCAGAATGGGCTATTTACTTTTATAATGAAAATATTCATGTCATATATTTACATATATATGTGTATGTATATATATATAAAGTTATCAAGTTTTAGTTGAAATACATAGAGAAAAGTACAAATATAGGTGTACAGTTCAGTGAAATTTCACAAACCAGCACTCGAAACTAGAAGCAAAATACCAGCATCCCAGAAGCATGTTTTGTGCTCCCCTTGAAGGCTAAGTGCTGTCTTGACCTCTAACAGGATAGACTATTTTTGTCTGTTTTGGGGCTTTACATATGGAATCATACAGCATTTATTCTTTGTGACTTGCTTTTCTTGCTCAACATGTTTGTGAGATTCATCCATATTGTATGTAGTTGTACTTGATCTTTTCTCATTGCTATATAATATTCCACTGTGTAACTAAACCATAATTTATTTATTTATTCTAATGCAATTGGGCATTTGGGTAGTTTTCAGTTTGGGGATATTACAACTAGTGATCTCACAATATAATTTTAAAATACCGAGTCTGTCAAGTGTATTTTTGTAATTGAATTTTATTTTCCTATTACCTTATATTATAATTGAAGTTATGTTCTCATATGCAAATTCTTCAGTAGAATGAGTTTAAATTTTTTGGCAAAGACAGATAAGTTGATAGGCTGTTGGCAGTTGTAATCAGGAACATTACTAGACTCAATACTTTTAAAGCACTACACAGATACAAAAAAATTTTTTTAATTTAATTTTATTTATTTTCTTATACAGCAGGTTCTTATTAGTTATCCATTTTATACATATTAGTATATAAATGTCAATCCCAGTCTCCCAATTCATCACCCCTCCAGCTGCTTTCCACCCTTGGTGTCCATATGTTTGTTCTCTACATCTGTGTCTGAATTTCTGCCCTGCAAACCAGTTCATCTGTACAATTTTTCTAGGTTCCACATATATGCGTTAATATACGATATTTGTTTTTCTCTTTCTGACTTACTTCACTCTGTATGACAGTCTCTAGATTCATCCACGTCTCTACAAATGACCCAATTTCATTCCTTTTTATGGCCGAGTAATATTCCATTGTATATATGTACCTCAACTTCTTTATCCATTTGTCTGTTGATGAGTATTTATGTTGCTTCCATGATCCAGCTATTGTAAATAGTGCCGCAGTGAACATTGGGGTGCACGTGTCTTTCTGAATTATGGTTTTCTCAGGGTATATGCCCAGTAGTGGGATTGCTGGGTCATATGGTAATTCTATTTTTAGTTTTTTCAGGAACCTCCATACTGTTCTCCATAGTGGCTGTATCAATTTACATTCCCCCCAGCAATGCAAGAGGGTTCCCTTTTCTCCACACCCTCTCCAGCATTTGTTGTTTGTAGATTTTCTGATGATGCCCATTCTAACTGGTGTGAGGTGATACCTCATTGTAGTTTTGATTTGCATTTCTCTAATAGTGATGTTGAGCAGCTTTTCATGTGCTTCTTGGCCATCTGTATGTCTTTGGAGAAATGTCTGTTTAGGTCATCTGCCCATTTTTGGATTGGGTCGTTCTTTTAATATTGAGCTGCATGAGCTGTTTATATATTTTGGAGATTAATCCTTTGTCTGTTGATTCCTTGGCAAATATTTTCTCCCATTCTGAGGGTTGTCTTTTCGTCTTGTTTGTAGTTTCCTTTGCTTTGCAAAAGCTTTTAAGTTTCATTAGGTCCCATTTGTTTGTTTTTGGTTTTAATTTCCGTTACTCTAGGAGGTGGATCAAAAAAGATCTTGCTGTGATTTATGTCAAAGAGTGTTCTTCCTATGTTTTCCTCTAAGAGTTTGATAGTGTCCCGTCTTACATTTAGGACTCGAATCCATTTTGAGTTTATTTCTGTGTATGGTGTTAGGGAGTGTTCTAATTTCTTTCTTTTACATGCAGCTGTCCAGTTTTCCCAGCACCACTTATTGAAGAGACTGTCTTTTCTCCATTGTATATCCTTGCCTCTTTGTCATAGATTAGTTGACCATAGGTGCATGGGTTTATCTCTGAGCTTTCTATCCTGTTCCATTGATCTATATTTCTGTTTTTGTGCCAGTACCATATTGTCTTGATTACTGTAGCTTTGTAGTATAGCCTGAAGTCAGGGAGTCTGATTCTTCCAGCTGTTGTTTTTTTCCCTCAAGACTGGTTTGGCTATTCGGGGGCCTTTGTGTCTCCATACAAACTTTAAGATTTTTTTGTTCTAGTTCCGTAAAAAATGCCATTGGTAATTTGATAGGGATTGCATTGAATCTGTAGATTGCTTTGGGTAGTATAGTCATTTTCACAATATTGATTCTTCCAATGCAAGAACATGGTATATCTCTCCATCTGTTTGTATCATCTTTAATTTCTTTCATCAGTGTCTTACAGTTTTCTGCATACAGGTCTTTTGTCTCCCTAGGTAGGTTTATTCCTAGGTATTTTATTCTTTTTGTTGCAGTGGTAAATGGGAGTGTTTCCTTAATTTCTCTTTCAGATTTTTTCATCATTAGTGTATAGGAATGCAAGAGATTTCTGTGCATTAATTTTTTTTTCTTTTTTTTTGCGGTACGTGGGCCTTTCACTGTTGTGGCCTCTCCCATTGCGGAGCAGAGGCTCCGGACGCGCAGGCTCAGAGGCCATGGCTCACGGGCCTAGGCGCTCCACGGCATGTGGGATCTTCCCGGACCGGGGCATGAACCCATGTCCCCTGCATCAGCAGGCGGACTCTCAACCACTGCGCCACCAGGGAAGCCCCTGTGCATTAATTTTGTATCCTGCTACTTTACCAAATTCATTGAGTAGCTCTAGTAGTTTTCTGGTGGCATCTTTAGGATTCTCTATATATAGTATCATGTCATCTGCAAACAGTGACAGTTTTACTTCTTCTTTTCCGATTTGTATTCCTTTTATTTCTTTTTCTTCTCTGATTGCTGTGGCTAGGACTTCCAGAACTATGTTGAATAATAGTGGTGAGAGTGGACATCCTTGTCTTGTTCCTGACCTTAGAGGAAATGCTTTCAGTTTTTCACCATTGAGAATGATGTTTGCTGTGGGTTTGTCATATATGGCGTTTATTATGTTGAGGTAGGTTCCCTCTATACCCACTTTTGGGAGAGTTTTTATCATAAATGGGTGTTGAATTTTGTCAAAAGCTGTTTCTGCATCTATTGAGATGATCATATGTTTTTTATTCTTCAGTTTGTTAATATGGTGTATCACATTGATTGATTTGCGCATAATGAAGAATCCTTGCATCCCTGGGATAAATCCCAGTTGATCATGGTGTATGATCCTTTTAATGTGTTCTTGGATTCTGTTTGCTAGTATTTTGTTGAGGATTTTTGCATCTATATTCATGAGTGATATTGGTCTGTAATTTTCTTTTTTTGTAGTATCTTTGTCTGGTTTTGGTATCAGGGTGATAGTGGCCTCATAGAATGAGTTTGGGAGTGTTCCTTAGTCTGCAGTTTTTTGGAAGCATTTGAGAAGGATGGGTGTTAACTCTTCTCTAAATGTTTGATAAAATTCACCTGTGAAGCCATCTGGTCCTGGACTTTTGGTTTTTGGAAGATTTTTAATCACAGTTTCAATTTCATTACTTGTGATTGGTCTGTTCATATTTTCTATTTCTTCCTGGTTCCGTCTTGGAGGGTTATACCTTTCTAAGAATTTGTCTATTTTTTCCAGGTTGTCCATTTTATTGGCATAGAGTTGCTTGTAGTGGTCTCTTAGGATGCTTTGTATTTCTGCAGACTACACGGATTTTTGTATTACTTTTAGAGCTTTGGTAACTTTGAAATGTTCTTATCATCTCGATTTTCTTTCTGTTTTATCCACTGGTACCCTTATTCCGAACTCTAAAAGTATAGTTCTCAGAATTTATTCCCTTCTTCCTATTGTCTGAGTCTTTAGAACAAGGTGGAAAGCACAAAATAATTCAAATTCTCCAGTAAAAAAAAAAAAATCCAGTTTATATATATAATATGTAAGTTATACATGTATAATCTTATTAGCCTCGTTGGTATTTTAAAATTATATTGTAGTGGCAGGCTCTTGAGACAAAGTAGGACTTGTACCTAGCACAGTGCTAGGTAGGTGACTCACAGGGGCTTAACATCTATCTGTTGAGTGGATGAAACAAAGGCAAAATTCCACTATCAAGTTTTTCTCTTCTCAGGTTTTGTTGGCGTTTCCACTTGTCCACTCCCCTCAAATTTTGTATGTTTAGTTTAAAAACAGGTATTTGAAATGAGTAAGAGAAAATTGTTATTAGTGGAATTTTTTAAAGTGGAACTTTTTCTCAAGATAACCCCATAGACAAGTCAGAGGAGAGAAAGGTAAAATCGTGAAATCACTGGAGATATTACACATTTTAGTGATTTTTTTTTTTATAGTTCAAATTTTGGGAGAATCTATTCAAATTCCCATTAAAATAAAAAGCAAGGTTAGTGTTATCATAATATTAATTAAGGTGTATCAGTGAAGTAAATTCTACGATATATATTGGCTACTTATGAACAAAGAGAACTAGGGGAAATAATGCTTTAGGAGAAGGAAAATAAAAGAAGTTCCAAATACAAGGAAAGAAAGCTAGAGGCAGAGAGATCAGGAACAGTGAAACTGTCTGACCAGCATCTGTTATCCTAGATGATATTAAAGAGCTTTGTGTTGAATGTTTTTTTCCTCAACTCCCTTCTACTTTGGATCACAAAATTTTATAGTGTATTATTTAGTTAGAAAAGACAGCTAATCCTCTAGAAATTGTTATTTGCTGCCAGTTTTAAAAGCTTTCCTTGGTTTTTGGTTCCAGATCTTTAAACCTCACTCTGAACCAACCCAGTTGTTGAGAAACATTGGATACAGTCATTGGAAAATCTTAACCATATGTGTTAGAGCGGCTACAAAGAAAATGCACAGGGCTTAGGCCTGAAACTTCAGTGCTTTGTTTAATGTGTGTTTCAATTTTATGTAATTGATCAAAGCAAATATATAAAACTGCTACTTAATTTTGTATAAAAATATCTAAGTAACTGTTGCTTTATTCTGTAACATCAGATACTCAAATTCAAAGATAGTCTGGATTTTATTTGTTTACGTCGCTGTGTTCTGTCTTGGATTAGTATCCCAAGGTAATTGTTAAATGAACTGGATATTTTAAAACTTGTCAGCTTATACATGAAACTAATATAATATTGTAAATCAACTAACTTCAATAAAATAAATAAATAAAATTTAAAAGTTTACTTAAAAATATTAATTCACATAGCAATTTCTAGAAAACATAGGTTAGATCAGGCTTTATTTTTAAATCAGTGAATTGTACTATCCTGGAGAGGTAAGCTTTTTAAGGCAGTATCCTTATCTCAGTTTCTATGAAATTTGATTTGGGGATCTTGTTAAGATAATTGTGACCGTTTTGCAAACCATGAGGAGAAGAGTAACATCTGGTATATCTGGAACACAGACTTTAAAGGATTCCAGCATTAACTCATACTAAGCTCAGTTGGTGTTGAACTGGCCTGGGGAATAATGTGTCATAATAGCATATGACCTCTGAGATGGTTTGGATAGAAAACCTTATTATATAAAGCCAAGGGGGCTGAGTCTGGGGCCTGTGATCAAAGAAAGCTTCTAGCATCTCCCTGCAGCCACATTTAGTTTTACTGTTATTACCTACTCCCTTCCAACTCATCCTGTATTTTTGGAAAAGGAGGGAAATGTCTTTCTCTGAGATTTTTCTATTCATATTAGATAGTTAGAATGCAATCACTTAAACTTAATCTCTTGGAATACAATAATTTATGGAATTCATAATACTCAAATTGTTTCAACAGATACTCCTAGAAATTCTGGATTAGTTGATTAACCACAGTTCACAGCTCTTCAGTCGCACATTATGCTTAAGTTTCAGAAATTCCCTTCTGGATGGGAGAGTCAAAACAAGCCACCCAGGAGCAAACTCTTTTCTTGGTTGCAGAGCCGTTTCCATTCTTAACGTACATGAAATAGCTTTGCCATTCTTAGCTCTGCTAATTTTTTCTCTTATTCTGCTTGTGTTTCTATTTTCACACAATTCCCTGAAGTGATTAAGCTGATCTCAGAGAAATATTTTTTATTTTGTAATTTTAGAAAGATCTTTTAAAAGTATTTTGTTTCAGAAAGGATAGGCTGTCGTTAACAAACTTTGTTATCCCGTGGAGGCTGTGGAAATACGCCATTCAGATCTCCTGCTTGAACGGAGGCATAACTGACTGACAGTGGCAGCTGTGGCCCCTCTGGATCCACTGCCTCATTCTTGCTGAGGCCACCCACACTGACTGTGGCTGCTCTCAGCCACGATGGAGCACAATGGAGTACTAGCATGGTCCCATTCTTACAGGATGCCGAACTCCTGTGATGGGCAGAGCATTTCTGTTGCTGCATAACAAATTACCCTGAAACCTAACAGCTAACAACAAGCATTTATTATCCCACCCAGTTTCTGAGGGCCAGGAGTGGCTTAGCTGGGTGATTCTGCCTCAGGGTCTCTTGTGTATTGTAATCAAGCCCTGGGCCAGGGCTGTCGTCATCTGAGAGCTGGACTATGTCTGGAACATCTGCTTCTAAGATGGCTCACTTATGTGACTTTTGGCATGGGCCCTCAGTTCTTCCCTGGCTGTTGTCAGGGGCTTTCAGATCCTCGCCACATGGGGGTCCCCAAATTTGTTGGGGATAAGTAATACTGATAATTCAGTTTCCATCTTGGGTATCATTTTCTCTAAGACACTTTTCTAAACATCATCCCCACCTAGGGTTGCCGGGTATAGCAAATAAAAATACAGGACAGTATTAGGGGCATACTCTAGAAACGTATTCATTGTTTATTTGAAATTCACATTTAACTGGATGTCTTGGAGCCCTACTTCTGGCCTCTCTGGGTTTAATTTGTCTCATCTGTGCTCCTGTGGCACCCTGTGCTGACCTGTCTTTGCATTCACACTATATATATATTTTTTTGCAGTACACGGGCCTCTCACTGCTGTGGCCTCTCCCGTTGCGGAGCACAGGCTCCAGACGCGCAGGCTCAGCGGCCATGGCTCACGGGCCCAGCCGCTCCGCGGCATGTGGGATCTTCCCGAACTGGGGCACAAACCCGTGTCCCCCGCATCGGCAGGCGGACTCTCAACCACTGCGCCACCAGGGAAGCCCCACACTATATTTTAATTATATATTTAGTTGTCTGTATCTTCCTACTAGGGTGAACGTTCCCTTGGGTAGGAACTATGTCTTGTTTATTTATTCACCGATATTTCCCCAGTGCCAAGTGCTGTGTTTGACCTTTATAGGTACTCAGTAAATATGCGTAGGCTATTCAAAGAAGGAAAATACTTGGCCTTGTAATTCAGTGTACTTTTTCTCCTCCTCTGTCTTTTTCTCCTCTTCACCATCATCATTATCATGATGAATGTCAAAGTAATACTAGTGTAGAGAAAAGGCAGGGAATTCCAAGATTCAAAAACTTGCTTTATCACTTTATATATAAACTTTAGTTTCCCCTTCTGATAGCTGGAGGTAATAACCTGTTTCCTGACTCTCTTGGATCATAGCTGCCTCCTGTCTCCCTTAGAAAAAAACTAAAAATTACTAAGCCTACTATTTTCTAGGAAATGTGCTAGTTTCAATAATTGGAAGCTGGGCTTTTATATAGTGGTAATAGGCTTAAGTAGTGGTAAGGACATGGAATCAAAAGCTCTGAGTTTGAATCCTAGCCTTGCCACACTAATGTCACAGACTAATGGGCAAATTACTAAATTGTGTTCCGGAATGTCAATTTTCTCATCTCTGAAACAGCTAGCTGATACCTGATAAGGGCAATTGTGAAGATTAAATGGTACACATGTGACCTTGCACATGTTTTTGGCACATGGTGGGTACACAGCAAAACCCTAATGAAGCCTCTCAGCCTCGCCATGTTGTAATTCTTTGAGTGACTTTGGCTTTTGATTTATAGACATTCATAATTCTACCAACTGTAAATTCTCAGCCAAACACATATACAAAATATTTGATCCTGTGATTTCTCTTATTGAGATGGTTTACTATGGCAACAACATATCAGTAGAGTGAAGCTAACTTGTTTTATATCAGTCTAAAATAGCTAATTTTCCCTATATATAGTGCTTGTTGAATCCTGTTCCCAGTGATGGAAGGAAACTACATTGAAGGATTGAAAATGGATGTTTACTATGATTATTTTTCTGCCCCGTGGTGACTTTTGTGATATCTCCTGCTTAAAAGCCAATATATAAGAAGGCTCATGAGATCCCACTTTCTCAGACTGTGGTTCTTCTGAAAACTCAAGTTCAAGTGTAACTTTTGGCCCTTTGCTTCTCAAGAGGTTTGACCGTCCTTATTGGCCTCACATACATTAGGATTGCTGGTTGTACCCACCCCAAATCCCCAACTCTGTCTTTCCCCACTTTATCCCAATGCTGTTCAGTTTAATGAATAAGGAAACTTAGTTTCATATAGATTAAATGACTTACCACAGGTCACCCACGTAGTCAACTGAGATTTGAATCCAGGTATCCTGACTGCATTGTGGTATGCATAGTACATTCCACTTGTTTTATTAAATGAGAATTATGCAGCCAGTAGATTGGTGGACAAATATGTGGTATTATTTTTAATATTGTGAAGTGCTGTACAGAGATACGCAGTAACCCCTATGGCAGAAGGGTTTATAGTTGATTTAAGGGGACATAAGTTAAATAACAGAAGATGGTAAGTGCCAATGATTCATGTAACCAAAAAAACGACTACTGAAAATCAGAATTATTTTTAGCCATATAGAATATTTTAATATATTTTATTAATATCATTTGTGTCTAGATTCTTGTATCAATACTTAGGATAATGCTTTTGAGATTTATTTGTGTTGTGTGTCAGTTCTTTTTTGTTCCATTGTATGGATGTACCACAACTTGTTTATCCATCCATGAGTTGATGAACATTTGTGTTGTTTCCAGTTGTCGACTATTATGAATAAGGCTGCTGTGATTAACATTCAAATGCAGACTTACATGTTGACATAAGTTTTCGTTATGAGTGGAATTGCTGGGTCAATGGTATGTGTATATTTAACTTTATAAGAAATCACCAAAATGTTTCCCAGAGTGTCTGTACAAATCAGTCATCCCATCAGCGATGTATGAGAGTTCTAGTTGCCTTGCATCCTTGCTAGCACTTGATATAGTCAGTCTTTTTTCATGTTAGCTGTTCTAGTGGGTTTATATGATATCTCAGTGTGGTTTTAATTTGTATTTCCCCAGTGAGTAATGATGTTGTGCATCTTTTCACATGCTTATTTGCCATCGGCATATCTTCTTTGAAATAACAGTTCAAATTTTTTTGCCCATGTTTAAATTGGTCTGTTTGTCTTATTCTGGATACAAGTCCTTTATCAGATATATATATTGCAAGTATTTTCTCCCAACCTGTAGCTTGCCTTTTAATTTTCTTAACATTAAATTTTGAAGAGTAAATACCTATTCTATTTTCTTTATTTTATTAAAAAAATTTTTTTTTTGGGTTGCACCGTGCAGCTCTTAGGATCTTAGTTCCCCAACCATGGATTGAACCGAGGCCCCCTGCAGTGACAGTGCCGGGTCCTAACCACTGGACTGCCAGGGAATTCCCCATCTTTCCTATTTTCATGTGCAGTTTGTCAATTTAAAAAATAGTTTGTTCTTCTTTATGTCCTATTTAAGAAATCTTTGTCTAAGCCAAGATTACTAAGGTTTTTGCTTATATTTTTTTCTTGGAGTTTTATATAGTTTTGGCTCTTAAATTTAAGCTTGGGGTAAGTTTTGAATTAAATTTTTACACATGGATTGAGGTGAGGGGTGAGGTATATCTTTCTTACATACAAATAACCAATCATTATAGCATCATTTATTGAAAAGATTATCCTTCCCCATAGAATTGCTTTGTGCCTTTGTCAAATATCAGCTGATACATAGTTGAGGGTCTATTTCTAGATCCTATTTTGTTCCATTGATTTAAATATTTGTCTTTATGACAGTAACACACTATACTTACATAGCTTAGTGGTTCTCAATGAAGGGCAGTTTTGCCCTCTATGAGTTATTTGGCAGTGTCTGGAGACATTTTTAATTGTCACACTTGGGGTGTGGAGGATTTGCTCTAGTAGAGGCCAGGATGCTGCTAAAAATCCTACAGTACACAGGACAGTTCCCCATCACAAAGAATTAGTCAGTCCAAAATGTCACTGGTACCAAGGTTGAGAAACTCTGCTGTAGCTGTATATTAAGTCTTAAAATCAGGTAGTGTAAGACCCCCAACTTTGTTCTTTTTCAGAGGTGTTTTTGGCTATATTAAGTCTGGCATTTTTATATAAATTTTAGAATCAGCTTGTAAATTTCTACTGAACTGCCTGTTGAGATTTTGATTGGGATTGCACTGAATCTATAGATGAATTTGGAAAGCTTTGACAACTTAATATTGAATCTTCTAATTTATAAACATGTTTGATCTGCCCATTAATTTAAATCTTCTGTAATTTGTCTCAGCAAAATATTACAGTTTTCATTGTATAGGCCTTGCACATATTTTGTTAAATTTATCCCTAAGTATTTCATGTTCATATTTGGTATTATTATGAATTATATCTTTTTTTTTTTTTTTTTTTTTTTTTTTTTTT
>NW_020838016.1:9199262-9335119 GCF_003676395.1 Aethalodelphis obliquidens | reverse complement strand
TTTTTTTGCGGTACGTGGGCCTCTCACTGTTGTGGCCTCTCCCGTTGCGGAGCACAGGCTCCGGACGTGCAGGCTCAGCGGCCATGGCTCACGGGCCCAGCCACTCCGCGGCATGTGGGATCTTCCTGGACTGGGGCACAAACCCATGTCCCCTGCATCGGCAGGCGGACCCTCAACCACTGCGCCACCAGGGAAGCCCTCTCAGGAAATTTTTGATTAACGTGGAACATTATTGACAAGACCAGAAGTAATTTAAAGAACTATACCACTGAGTAATCTCAATGCCCCTTGTTATGCTAACTGGTTTTAGTATTATTTGTGTGCTAACTTATTTTTCAATTTATTTGGAGACTGTCTCTGATAATTGGTCTATTATCTCGCCAGTTTATAGGTTTTATCATGTACACTCTATTGTGGAGGAACTTGAGTATTTCTAGTTGGTTGCTACAATTGCTTAGGCTTTTGTTTTGTTTTTAATTAATTTATTTTATTTTTGGCTGCACTGGGTCTTTGTTGCTGCACGTGGGCTTTTCTCTAGGTGAGGCGCGCGGGGGCTACTCTTCATTGCGGTGCGTGGGCCTCTCATTGCGGTGGCTTCTCTTATTGCGGAGCATGGGCTGTAGGTGCACGGGCTTCAGTAGTTGTGGTGCGCAGGCTCAGTAGTTGTGGCTCACAGACCCTAGAGCGCAGGCTCATTAGTTGTGGCTCACGGGCTTAGTTGCTCCACAGCATGTGGTATCTTCTGGGACCAGGGCTCGAACCCGTGTGCCCTGCATTAGCAGACGGATTCTTAACCACTGCGCTACCAGGGAAGCCCATACAATGCTTAGGTTTAAACCTTAGATCTATTGGCAGTTTCTTGACATTTTGATCTGGAGTAGAGCTTCCTTGAGAGAAAAATAACACTTTCCTTTTTAATGTGCTCTATTCTATATGCTCAGTAATATCCATGAACATTTCTGTTTATGTAAATTCGTAGTGTGGTTGAAAGTTAAGGGAGGGAAGAGTAGATAAGAAGCTATTTCTTCCGCTTATCTGCTGTTCCCAGGCTGAACACGTGCCAGGTTATTGTAGGGCATCTTAGCCTCAAGATTTCAACTGTGGGAAGCCTGGGTTTAGCTGGCAGCCAGCTAGTGGAACCCAACTTAATTTCCTCTGTTCTCCCATGGTCAAATAGGTGAAGATACACAGAGAAGCAGGATTACAACTAGAATCAGAGACTAGAAATACAAATTAAAATATGCCAGGCATCAGGAGGATTTTCTACCAGTAAAAGTAAAGACAGATCCCCAAGACAGAATAGCAGGGACAGGCAGGAAAAAGGTAATTTCCTACCCATCTCTACTGCATACCTACATTTAAGGAAGTAGGTGCTTTGCCAACGAGAGAATTGCCAACTATCTCCTGCGGTGTTGCAACTGCTATCTACAGCCTCCAGGGCTCTTTTTCTCCCTCCCATCTTTCTTATCATTACCTCTCTACTTCCCTTGGTGACCACAGTTCTGTAAAGGCGGGGGCAGAGGTGGACTGGTTATGGTGTATTTTCAGATGTGAAGTAGGAAGAGGCAGGGAGAGGAAAACCCATGGGGTGGTATGCATTTTTTTTAGGCCCTATACACAAATAAACTCACAAATAAAGCTTTTTATTTTGAAATTTTCAAATATTTACAAAGAGAAGAACAATTTGATGAATGCCCTTGCACCAGTCACCAGCTTAAACAACTCTTGGTTAAGCCCTACTTTGGACTAGGGAAGAACTATATTCTATTTCAAAGTAACCAGGATTAAATTATCAGTCATGTGCATCACATAACAAGGTAACAGGATCAGGAGAGCCTTCATTAGCTAATCAGAACCATAGTAAGGGAGGGGATCCTTAACCGAGAATCCATGAATTGACTTCAAGGCATGACGGACTGAATTGGTAATTAAAATTCCATGTTTTGGAGAGAGAGTATATAATTTTAATGGGATTCTCAAAGAGATCCTTAATCTCCAAAACATACGATAGTCATAGTAATGATGTGACTGCCTAACACTGGAAATACGGCTAAGGGTTGTGTGAATCAATCTTTTCTCCAACTTAAGAACTAAGAGTTAAAAGTCAAATAATGCCCCAATGGACAGTAAAGGGGAGAGACAAACTAGAGTTTGTCTAACTTTTTCTTAGCAAACACCAAACCTAGATCGTTTTCTCAACTTTCAAATAATTGACACCATTTTTTAAAAAGGCATCACGGGCTTCTTAAGAAATTCTGCAAAATAAAAGAAGGAAATTTTCTATTTAAGACACAGAGGGAAATCATACTTGGAAAAAATTGACAAAGGAAACAAGAAAATATTAGATGGGAGTTGCTTTCTTCTCAGAATTATCTAATGAATCTGAAATAGTATGTAAAAGATAACAGATTGACATAAAAGGGAACCAGCTGAGATATTAGTGAAGATTATAGTAATAATAGCTAAATGTTTATTGAGTACGAGATACTGTATTAAAACCCTTCATGAATTAGCTAATTAAATAATTAAATGATTATTCCCAAGAAAATTGAAGTAAATAGGTTAAATTACTTCCCCTGAGATTATACAACTAGTCAGAGTTAGGTTTCACATTTGAATCCAGATAGACTGACTGCAGGGCCCTGGAACTAGAGGAAATAAACATGATTGCAAAGGATCTTGAATCATTTTGTACTTTTCTGCATGTTAAGTTTTCCTCATGACTACTCAAAACTCATAAATTATGATAGTGAAATTCAATGTACTATTAAAATCCACAATGAAGGAGTCAGAAGATGGTGAATGGTGAAAATCAAGTAAGTGATGTGGAAGAGAACCTGGAGAAGGTCTTCCAAAATACAGCAATGGAAAAGGGTCAAAAATGAAAATGATAGGTACAGAGGATAAAGACTCAGTATGTAGATAAGTAGTATTCCTGAATAAAGGAGCATATAGATAGAAGAGAAGCAATAATCAAAGGTAAAATGGAAGACTGTTATCTTCCTTGAGCTCAACAAGGACCAAAGTTTACAGTTTAAAGGATTTCACTGATATAGGGAAAGTACTCAATGTATCACTGCAGATTTTGAGGAAGATTAAAAGATGTACTGTAAACATGCAGGCAAGGGGTGAAAAGGGTACTGCTACAAAAAGCAATCTGTTCACTATTAAATAGCGGAAGACAATGGAAGAATATTTATAGTGTTATTATGAAAAAGAAAATGTCTACAGTGTGATTAGACAAGGACAGAAAATACAGGAGATAATATTAAAAATCATCAAGAATAACAGTGACATAATGTAAGACCACCTAATTGGTAATCAGAATAAAAGTGAATACATTAATATATAAGTTTAAAGAACAGAGACTCAGATTGGGTCAAAAAACAATATCTAAGACTTATACTACCTGATTTTGAGGCTTACTATAAAGCTAAAGTGATCAAGACAGTATAGTATTAGGGAAAGAGTAGAAACATACATCAATGGAGCAGAATAGAGAGCCCAGAAACAGACCTATTTATATATACAAATACAGTCAACTGATCTTTGACAAAGGAGGAAAGGCAGTTCAGTGGAGAAAGGAGAATCTTGTCAACAAATGAGGCTGGAATAATTGAAGTCCATGTGCAAAAAAAACTAGATGCAGACCTCACACCTGTCACAAAAATTAACTCAAAATGGATCATAGTCCTAAACGTAAACATAAAAAGATAAAACTTCTAGGGACTTCCCTGGTGGCGCAGTGCTTAAGGATCTGCCTGCCAAAGCAGGGGACATGGGTTCGGGCCCTGGTCTGGGAAGATCCCACATGCCGTGGAGCAACTAAGCCCATGAGCCACAACTACTGAGCCAACGTGCCACAGTTACTGAAGCCCACACGCCTAGAGCCCGTGCTTCACAACAAGAGAAGCCACCGCAATGAGAAGCCCATGCACTGCAACAAAGAGTAGCCTCTGCTTGCTGCAACTAGAGAAAGCCCGCGCGCAGCGCCGAAGACTGAACACAGCCAAATTTAAATAAATAAATAATTTTTAATTAAAAAAAAAGATAAACCTAGTAGAAGAAAAATAGAAGAAAATCTAGGTGACCTTGGGTGTGGCAGTGATTTTTTAGATACAACAGCAAAACATATCTTAAAAAGGACTTAGTGAAATTAGCCAATTGCAAAGTTCGGGAATAGTGCACAAAAGGCTGCCCTTAACTTCTGACACCAGTTGTGAATTCACGGTTCTCCAAAGTCACCTTTTAGGTTTGCTAATACTCCGGAAGGACTCACAGAATTCACTGAAAGCTGTTATACTCACGGTTATGATTTAGTACAGCTGAAGGATACAGATTAAAATCAATCAAGTAAAAAGGCACATAGAGGGGCTTCCCTGGTGGCGCAGTGGTTGAGAGTCCGCCTGCCGATGCAGAGGACACGGGTTCGTGCCCCGGTCCGGGAAGATCCCACATGCCGTGGAGCGGCTTGGCCCGTGAGCCATGGCTGCTGAGCCTGCGCGTCCGGAGCCTGTGCTCCGCAACAGGAGAGGCCACAACAGTGAGAGGCCTGTGTACCGCAAAAAAAAAAAAAAAAAAAAGACACGTAGAGCAGAGTCCAGAAAGTTCCATATGTGGAGTTTCCAAGTTGTCCTCCCCATGGAGTCATGGACAACATTACTTTCCTGGTATTATGTTTGACAGCTCATGTGGAGTATTGCCAACCAGAGAAGCTCACAGGAGCTTTATTGGGATTTGATCATGTAAACCTGACCAGCTACTCATGTGGCAGATTTAAGTCACCATTTCCTCAGGAGGTCAAGCTGATACCACATGGCCCAAATGCCCCCAACCTAAATCTCATTGTTGATGTTACTCAAAGCCTCCACCCTAAATTATATTGTGACTATGTGGCTGGCCCAATGCCTCCAGTTAAGCAAAGACACTTTTATCAGACGAGACCTTCCAAGGGAGCAACTAGGCCCGTGAGCCACAACTACTGAGCCTGCGCGTCTGGAGCCTGTGCTCCGCAACAAGAGAGGCCGCGATAGTGAGAGGCCCACGCACTGTGATGAAGAGTGGCCCCCGCTTGCCACAACTAGAGAAGGCCCTCGCACAGAAAGGAAGACCCAACACAGTAAAAATAAATAAATAAATAAATAAACTCCAAGGGTTTAGAGATTACCCCCCAGGAGCTAAGGGCAAAAGGCAGACCTGTCTTTGGGTAAGATTAAATTCTTTACTACCTAGACTTGTATCCAAAATATAAAAAGAACTTAACAACAAGAAAACAAACCACCCAATTAAAAAGTGAGCAAAAGATCCAAACAGACACATCACCAAAGAATGTGTACAGACAGCATATAAGCATATAAAAACACACTCAATATCTTTTATAATTAAAGGATTGCAAATTAAAACAATAGTGAAACAGTGCTACATACCTTTTAGAATGAGCAAAATCCAAAAAGCTGACGATACCAAATTGTTGACAAGGATGCAGAGCAACAGGGACTCTCATTCATGGTTAGTGGGAATGCAAAATGGTGCAGGCACTTTGGAAGACAGTTTGGTAGTTCCTTACAAAGCTAAACACTCTTCTAGAAGTTGTTCTTCCGGATCCCATTATCCTTTATATGTCTACTTATGTGCTTAATCTCCTATTTATAACTAATTTCTCATCTCTGCCACCCCACTAAATGGACACCTTCCTCACGTTACTTCAGCTCTATCACTGGGTACCTGACAAAGAATACCCCTTCTCCTCAAGCATTCATGGAACATTTATAGAAGGTAACCATGCTAAAAAACAGGAAAATCTCAATATAGTCTATAAAGCAGAAATTTGATAGACCATTGTATCTGGCGACAGTGCAATAAAATTTGGAATTAATGAAAGAAGTCCACTTGTCATTTCTTTTCCTAAATAGCTACTAAATCAAGGCAGAAACCTCAACTGCAATGACTATTAAAAATAACAAATTGTAATTTTATATAAATACACACATATACATATATTTATAGGATACAGCCAAAGTTGTATATGTGCATTTTTTTTAATTAAAAAAAATTTATTCACTTATTTATTTATTTTTGGCTGCGCTGGGTTTTCGTTGCTGCGCGTGGGCTTTCTAGTTGCGGTGAGCGGGGGCTACTCTTCGTTGCAGTGCGCGGGCTTCTCATTGTCATGGCTTCTCTTGTTGCGGAGCATGGGTTCTAGGGCGCACAGACTTCAGTAGTTGTGGTGCTAGGGCTCAGTAGTTGTGGCTGGCGGGTTCTAGAGTGCAGGCTCAGTAGTTGTGGCGCACAGGCTTAGTTGCTCCACACAGCATGTGGGACCAGGGCTCAAACCCATGTCTCCTGCATTGGCAGGCAGATTCTTAACCACTGCGCCACCAGGGAAGCCCTGCATTTATTATTTTTCAATGAAAGAAAAAATGTATTCACCTCCCAAATTTAGCCAAAGGTTAGCAACAGGAGGCATGTAATAAAAATAAAAACAAAATTGAGCAAAATCAGAAGATAGAAAAGTGTAGAATTGAAAGATCCAGGTAGATTGGCCATAATAAACTCTAGGAAGTCACTTAGCAAAATATTGGAATATTAGGAACATTAGAGAAATATTAGAAATATTAGAGGATTTTTAAAATTAACAGTATCATATAATAATTATGTTGAAGAATTTGAAAATACTGATAAAAAATTATTTGAAGGAAAATATCAATTACCAGATTGATATTTTTTTAAGTAGAAAACTTGAAAATTCTAATTATGTTGGTAGAAATAGCAAATGTTGTCCAAAGAATTTACTTTAAAGAAGACTCTATTCCTGACAGTTCTATGGGCAAGCTTTTCCCTGTTTCTAAGAACAGATAATCCAGCCAATAAAACATGCAAAGTATAAAACCAAAGACTTCCAGTACATGGAACAAAACTGATTTAATTCATAAATAAAACTTAACAGTACAGAAGGTTATAAACCAATTGCACAACTATAGTAGCAAAAAACCTAAGTATTAGCAAATAAAATTAACATTATATTAAGAGAACTATATGCCATGAACCAGAATTTGCTTCAAGAAACTAAGGATGGTTGGTTTAATATTAAGAAATTACCATTAATATATTTACATAGGTAGATTAAAGAGGAACCATATTTTTGTCTGAAATACTTTTCAGGCTACATTTTAAAAGATTTGGTCACTTTTTAAAAAAATATCCTTATGAACTAGGGGTTAAAGGTATTTTAAAATATATTTTTTAAATGTCTATCATTAAGTTATTAGTCAATACTATATTTAATACATTTCCATTAGAAACATACTATATTTAATACATTTCCATTAGAAACAGACATTCTCATTTAAGATAGGAACAAGATAAGGAGATTCACTGGTACCACTATTACTTATTTGGTTTCCTGTTGTTTTGTTTTTTGAAGTCAGATTTATTGAGGTATGACCTATGTGCAGTAAAGTTTACTATTTTTTGGTGTTTTTTGTATATTGTATATTTGGGGCCTGCTACCTTGCTATAAACTCATTAGTTTATTAAAATTTATTACTTTTGATAGCTTTTTTGTAGATTCTTTTGCATTATTTATGTCTACCAGCATTCTTTGGAAAGATACCACTTGTTTGTAATGTATTATCCTTTTTTATCTATTGCTGGATTAAGTTTGCTAACATTTTGTTAAGGATTTTTTTTTGGTACTTTTTTTCAACTTTTTGGCCGTGCCACATGGCATGTGGGATCTTAGTTCCTTGACCAGGGATCGAACCCGTGCCCCCTGCAGTGGAAGTGCAGAGTCTTAACCACTGGACTGCCAGGGAAGTTCTGTTAAGGATTTTTTATGGTGGTAAAATATACATAACATAAAATTTACTGTTTTAACCAATTTCAAGGTATACTTTGGTGGCTTTAAGTACAGTCATAGTGTTGTGCAGCCATCACCACCGTCATCTCTAGAACTTTTTCATCATCTCAAAATAAAACTCTACACATTAAATAATAATTCCCTATTCCCCTTCCTCTAGCCACTGGTAACCATTGTTCTAATTTCTGTCTCTGAATTTGATGATTCTTGGTACCTTATATAAGTGGAAACATACATTATTTGTCCTTTTGTATCTGGCTTATTGCACTTAGCATATTGTTTTCAACGTTCATCAATGTTGTAGCATGTCTCAGAATTTCATTCCTTTCTAAGACTTGTTAAGGTTCATGAAGGATATTGGCTTGGAATTTTCTTATTATTTCTTTGTTTAGTTTTGGTATCAGCCTTGTGTTGGCCTTATTAAATGATGTGGGAAGTGTTTTCTACTGTTCTGTTTTCTGGAAGAGTTTGTATGTAGCCATGTAGGCCTGAAGTTTTCTTTGCGAAGAGGTTTTAAACTGGAAATTCAATTTCTATAATAGGTATAGGGCTATTCAGGTTGTTTTTCCTTGAGGGACCTCTGGTAGTTTGTATCTGTCAATGGATTTGAAAATGTGTTGTTCAGTTTCTAAATGTTTGGAGATTTTTTTCCAGAGACCTTTTCTGTTACTGATTTCTAGTTCAATTCTGTTGCTATCAGAGAACATCCTTTGGAGATTATTTGAATTGTTTTGCAGTTTTGAAGTTTGCTTCACAATCTCTCCCATGGTCTAGCTTAGTAAATGTTGCAAATGCACTGAAAAGAATGTGGATTTTGCTGATGCTGAGTGGAGTGTTCTATAAATATCAGTGATGTCAAGTTGATTGCTAGTGTTGATCAGACTTTCTGTATCCTTTCTATCTGTCTGCTTATTCTGTTAATTACTAAGAGAGAAATGTTGGTCTCCAATCATGATGTTGATTTTTCTATTCTGTGAGTTCTGTCAGTTTTTCCTGCATATATTTTGAAACTCTGGTTTTGGGCACATGCACATTTAGGATTGTTATGTGTTATTTTGTTCATTTGTTTATGCTGTTTTCTTTTATCATTATGTAATACCTGTCTTTATCCCTGGTAACATTCTTTGTTCTGGGAATCTCTGAATTTACTTAGGGTCTCTAGATAATTTATATTTAATATAATAATTGGTATGATTGAATTTAAATCTGCCATATTGTTAGTTTTTTTCTCTATATCCCATCTGTTTCCTGTTCTGTTTCTTTCTTTTTCTTGATCTATTTTGGATAAATTGAATTTTTTTTTGTGATTCCATTTAATTTACATTCTGTTTTTGCTTATTTGTTATACCTGTTTTTAAGTTTTTGTTTTATTCTGTTTTGTTATAATCATTTATTTGTTTTATTTTTTAGATTCCACATATAAGTGCATACAGTATTTGTCTTTGTCTGATTTATTTCACTGAGCATAATACCCTCTAGGTCCATCCATGTTGTTGCAAATAGCAAAATGTTATTGTTTTTTTATGGCTGAGTAGTATTTTCTATGTGTGTGTGTGTGTGTGTGTGTGTGTGTTACATCTTCTTTATCCATTCATCTGTTGATGGATACTTAGATTGCTTCCATTATCTTGGCTATTGTAAATAATGCTACTGTGAACATTGGGGTGCATGTATTTTTTCAAATTGTGGTCTTCATTTTCTTTGGATATATACCCAGGAGTGGAATTGCTGGATCAAATGGTAGTTCTATTTTTAGTGTTTTGAGGAAACTTCATACTATTTTCTGTTGTGGCTGTATCAATTTACATTCCCACCAACAGTGCATGAGGGTTCCCTTTTCTCCACATACTCATCAGTATTTCTTATTTGTGGTCTTTTTGACAATAGCCATTCTGACAGGTGTGAGGTGATACCTCATTGTGATTTAGATTGCATTTCTCTGATGATTAGCATTGTTGAGCATCTTTTCATGTGCCTGTTGGCCATCTGTATGTCTTTGGGAGAATATCTATTCAGGTCTTCTGCCCATTTTTTGATTGGGTTTTTTGCTTTTTTGATATTGAGTTGTATGACCTGCTTATATATTTTAGATATTAACCCCTATTGGTTGTATCATTTGCAAATATTTTTTTCCATTCAGTAGATTGTCTTTTTGTTTTGTTGATGGTTTCCTTCGCTGTGCAAAAGCTTTTAAATTTAATTAGGTCCCATTTGTTTATTTTTACTTTGTTTCATTTGCTTAGGAGACAGATCCAAAAAATATTACTACAATTTATGACAGAGAGTATTCTGCCTATGTTTTCTCCTAGGAGTTTCATGGTTTCAGGTCTTATATTTGTATACAGTGTAAGAAAATGTTCTAATTTAATTCTTTTACATGTAGCTATCCAGTTTACCCAGCACCACTTACTGAAGAGATTGTCTTTTTTTCCCCATTGTACATTCTTGCCTCCTTTGTTATAGATTAATTGACCATAAGTATGTGAGTTTATTGCTGGGCTCTCTATTCTGGTCCATTGATCTATGAGTCTGTTTTTGTGTCAGTACCATACTGTTTTGTTTACTGTAGCTTTGTAGTATAGTCTGAAGTCAAGGAGTATGATAACCTCAGCTCTGTTCTTTTTCAAATTGCTTTGGTTATTTGGGGTCTTTTAGGAATATTCTAGTTTGTGTAAAATGCCACGGGTATTTTAATAGGGATTGCATTGAATCTGTAGATTGCCTTGGGTAATATGTTAATTTTGACAATATTAATTCTTCCAATCAGTGAACAAAGTGATCTCTCCATCTGTTTGTGTTGTCTTCAGTTTCTTTCATCAGTGTCTTGTAGTTTTCCGAGTACAGTTCTTTTACCTTCTTAGTTAAATTTATTCCTAGGTATTTTATTCTCTTTGATGCAATGGTAAATGGGATTTTTTTTGCTTAATTTCTCCTCTTCTGATGGTTCCTTGTTAGTGTATATAAATGCAGCAGATTTCTGTATATTAATTTTGTATCCTGCCACTTTACCAAATTCATTGATGAGTTCAAAGTTGTTTAGTGGCAACTTTAGAGTTTTCTATGTATGGTGTCATGACATCTGCAAACTGACAGTTTTACCTCTTCCTTTCTAATTTAGCTTCCTTTTATTTATTTTATTTTTTCTTGTCTGATTGCTCTGACTAGGACTTCCAATACTATGTTAAATAAAAGTGGTGAGAGTGGGCATCCTTGTCTTGTTCTTGATCTCAGAGGAAAGGCTTTCAGCTTTTCACCTTTGGGTATGATTTTAGCTGTGGGTTTGTCAGAAATGGCCTTTATTATGTTGAGATATGTTCCCTCCCACTTTGATGAGAGTTTTTATCATGAATGGATGTTGAGTTTTGTCAGAAGCTTTTTCTGCATCTATTGAGATGATCATATGATTTTTGTTCTTCAGTTTGTTAATGTGGTTTGCCCTAGAGTGTACATCTTTTAAGTTATTACAGTCTGCTTTCAAAGAATTTATACCATACCTTGTATACTTCCATTTCCTCTCTCCTCTTTTGTGCTATTGTTAGCATACGTTTTATTTTTACATAGTTATAAGCCCTGTAATACGTTATTAGTGTTCTGGTTTAGACTCTGAATTATCTTTTCAAGTGATTAAAGACGAAAGATAGGAAAAAATTTTTCTTCCAGTCTAATAATGAGAAAGTTTAAATAGTTATTTTAAAGCCCCTGTCTGATATTTTCAACATCCAGGTCACATATGAGTCTGTTTCTATTGGCTGCTATATTTCTTGGCAGTGGGTTTTTTTTCCCTTTTGTGTGTGTTTTACAATTTTAATTTAATGCCAGACGCCTTGTACAGAAGCATAGTAGAGCCTGAAATAAGTAGTATTTATACATGGAAATGGGCACACTTCTACTTCTCATAGGGCAATTGTCTGTGGGATTGAGTCAGTCAGTCAGGAGTTGAGCTGGGTGTGGGTTTTGATGTTGCCATGATTATGTTCATCGTATCTCAGAGGGAAAAAGAGGTTGAACCTTTAAGAAAAATCTTGGTCTTTGGAAAGGGGAAATGATTCTGAATAGTGCATGGTGGTAATTACTAAGTTTTGTCTTATGGCCAGACCTATTCAACTCATGTGTGAATCCTATGAGAATAGGGTGGGTATGGCTTTTATGAAGACAACAAAACAGTTATCTTTTAAAACATAATTGAACAAGAATCATCTTGTTAAGACACAGGCAGTGCTGCTTATGTGTCTCTCTTATACGGCAGTCTAGTAAGGGAGCAAAATATTCTTCGTTATTTCAAAAAAGGCAAAACTTGAAGCTTGGCATTTTATGGATGCCCAGTGTTTCTGCAGAGGAAGGGGGAGGTGATCTGTGCCTACTGCATTGCTCAGCAGTACTTACTGGAAATGAGCTTTCATTGAGGCCATGAAACAGACTGAGGTGGTGTTTCTCTCGCTAAGATACACATTGTAATCACCAGAGACCTTTAGAACAGTACTTCCCACCCTCAGAGGTTCCAATGGAATTGGTTTGAGATGTGACTAGACATGAGATGTTTAAGTTTCCCAGGTGATTCTAATGTGCCGCCAAGGCTGAGGCTCATTCCTCTAAAGGCTCGCAGAAATCCTGTGGGCTGTTGGAGACTTTGTAGGATCTGGAAGATTTGCATTAGCAGATGGAGGAAATACTAGTGATATATAAATTACTATCATTGCTGTGATATACAGAAAAGCGATTGTTTTATTATGCTGAGAAACAACTTAGCACAAGGCAAGTCTTGTCTTTTAACAACTCAATAAATGAAAGTTATTCCTAGCAGAGAAAAATAAGTATTTTAAAGTTGACAATTCCTTCCAAAGCAAATAACAGTTATGTAATGCCATTTCAATCAAATATTTTTAGAGTTTTTAAAAGCCAGTAATGTCAGTCACTGCCCAGATCTTGGTGTCTAATACCGTTCTCCAATAAAAGCATCCAGGACTCCTTGGAAAAATAGCTACTCTATGTTTGCACAGGAAATATACAAAATGAACATGGTATCAGAAAGTAAGTAAATATTAAAAAAAAAAAAAAGTGGAACATGCCAAAGCAACACAGGAGCCAACCTGAAAAAGATCCCAGGGGCCAAAACTGGAGCAGTTTGAGCAACAAAATAAACAACATAATGTTGGATTTTAACCTAAAGTATAAAATAAAAATAAACAAGTACATAGTCTTATGAATAAGTGACTGAATAATTAAGTGGGAGAGAAGAGACAAGTCTCCCGTACAGAATTCCAAAAAATTTATGTAGGTACTCCCTACTCAAGGAGGTAGAGCTTTAACCCTCCAACCTCTCCTTGAGTGTGGGCTACATTTATTGCAATGCTTCCAAAGAGTGACTTGTGTCTATATGGGGAGGGGGGAGAAGTAACTTTACAGTGGGGAAGCCTAGAAACACCAGCTTGTCCAGGTGATCCTCAAAGTTAATGTTAATAGTCATAAGTCATTCTGATAGCATGTGTCCTCGATATGATGTGAAGGAATCTTCCTCCCAATAACCCATAACCCTAGCCTAACAATGAGGAAAAAAAAAAATCTGAAAAACCCAGATTGAGTGGCTTTCTACAAAATGCCTGATCAGTACTCCTCAAAACTGTCAAGATCTTCAAAAACAAGGCAGATCAGAGACCAAAGGAGGCTTAGTAAACACCATAACTAAATGTCATACAACTATATAAATTAAATATTGGCATTACAAGAAAAAACGGGGCAGCAGAGTGGGAAATTCACAGAAGAAATGCAAATGGATAATAAAAATATGAATATATATTCAATTAACCAGTAATCAAAATGCAGATTTAACTGACAAAGCCGATGTTTGCCAGTCATATTAGCAAAGTGAGTTTTTTGTTAATACTCACTTTGGGGAGGTAGAGGAAATTATGGGAACTCATAGAGTGATACAACCTCTTTGGAGGATAATTTGCTCAGTACCTATCAAAAATCTTAAAAATATGCAACCTCTGACTCAACATTTTTTCTTCTGTGGATTTATCCTAATTAAAGAAAGATCTGTGGGAAGATTTTAACAGAGAATGTTTACCATGGCATTGTTGATAAGAATGAAACATTGGAAGCAGTGTGATAAATGATTGTCACAGTATATTGTGACACTGTTGTATGGTGGTATTCTATAGATATTATAAACTAAGCAGTTTATTAAGTTCAAAAAGTTAAGCCAGCATATACAGTATGATTTCCCCCCTTCCTTTTTTAGAAAAAGAAAAATACGTAGCACAGAAAAGGAATTGATATATGTATATAAGACATTAATTATAATTATTTCTGGGTGTTTGAATTATAGATGATTTTAACTTTCTCCTATGTGCTTTCATATATTTTATAATTTTTCTGCATTGTACATGTGTAGTATTTTGGACATCATGTAAAAAGCTATTTAAAAACAAAATCTTATGCCTCTATCAAATTAACAGACTTTCTTAAGATTATGACCTGTGTTGGCAAAGGTAAGAAAAGTTGGTTATCTTCATTTCTTAGCCACTTCTTGTTATCCTGTTTATTCATTTCTTCTTATCTACTTCTATTAGGAGTGTGAATCAGTACAAGCACTCTGTGGGAAAATTGGTAATACCTATCAAACCCCTTAAAGTAATTTACAGTCTTTCACCCAGTGGAAACCGTTCCAGGATTTTGTCATTAGAAAAGAAAAAGATTTGAGTGTAGAAGTGCTTATTACATAATAGTTTATTAATGCAAAAATATGGAAACTGTGGAAATATCCATTTATAAGGAAATAAAATATGATACATCCACACAGTGGAATATTATGCAGTCATGATTGTGTTTTAGAGAATATTTATTGAGGTTTGAGAATCCTCTTCCTTTTTAGTCTTCTGGTCAGAATGGCATTCATGATCCAGATTTTTTTTTTTTTACATCTATATTAGAGTAAAAAACATTTATTGATAGTTGTAATGTATCATTTTATAGATGAGGAAATGGGGGCTTGAAAATGTTAAATGAGGTGCCCAAGTCATGTGGCTTGTAAGTGGCTGAAGTAAGATTTTTATTTATTTATTGGCTGCATTGGGTCTTCATTGCTGAGCCCGGGCTTTCTCTAGTTGCGGCGAGCGAGGTCTGCTCTTTGTTGTAGTGCGTGGACTTCTCATTGCAGTGGCTTCTCTTGTTGTGGAGCACGGGCTCTAGGTGCATGGGCTTCAGTAGTTTTGGCACATGGGCTCAGTAGTTGTGGCTCATGGGCTCTAGAGCGCAGGCTCAGTAGTTGTGGCGCACGGGCTTAGTTGCTCCGCGGCATGTGGGATCTTCCTGGACCAGGGCTCGAACCCATGTCCCCTTCATTGGCAGGTGGACTCTTAACCACTGCGCCACCAGGGAAGTCCTGTTGTATACTTTTTAAATACACAGTGTATATAGTTTTAGGTTCACAGCAAAATTGAGCAAAAGATACAGCTGTTTCCCATATACCCTCTGTCCCCACTCCTATGTGAGTTTTTTTTTTCTTTCAGTTCTTAAAATTGCTGTAAAATACACGTAACAAAATTCACAGCCTTAGTCATTTTTAAGTATGCAGTTCAGGGGCACTGAATATATTCATAATGTTGTGCAGCCATCTTTAAGACAGTCATTTTAAAGTCTTTGTCTGATATATCTGCCATCAGGACTTTTTCAGGGACAGTTTCTGATTTCTTTTTTCCCCTTGCGTTGGCCATAATTTCCTGTTGTGATTTTTCGTTGTTGAAAACTGGGTGTGTAGATCTAATAACGTAGTAACTCTGGAAATCAGAATTTCCCTCGTCCCCAAGGTTTGCTGTTGTTTGTTAACTGGCTTTGTTCATTTAAAAAAAAAATTGTTGTGGGCTGTCACTGTGCCAAGGATCAGCCTGAGGTGTAAACTTAAGGTCTGCTCAGGTCTTTTCTGAGCCTTTCCCTGGGCGTGTGTGGTCACTTTCTAATTTTTCCAGATATGCAATGTCCTAGTCTTTAATGTCTGGCTGTGGAAAGGGTAAAAAGAGAAAAATGAAGGAGGGAGGGAAGGCCAGGAGTCCTTTCAATCCCCTGGAAGTCACTTCAGCTGGAGGGGGGCTGGCGGGGGCTGGGTGGAACGATGTGAGGAGTTACAACAGCAGTGCTGCCCACTTCTTTGTCTGCACCTCTGTGAGCAGAAGCAGCAGTCCCCAACCAGGACACGGATGCCTGATATTTGGAGACCGGGCCCTTTTTGCCCACCCTGGCTCCCACATGCTGTGTGCAAACTGCTCCAGGAACAGTGTACAGCTGCCAGCCACATGGCTGGGGTTGGGGGAGGGGTAGCTACTACTGCACCATCAGCTATAAATTGACCAAAATTAGCTGAAATTTACCATCCAGGCCTTCCTCTGGAAGTTGCAAGACTTCCTTAGACTCCAGAGTTTCAGAAGAGTTGTATGAGACAGATTCTGCCAGTGCAATTGTTGCCCAGGTGAATAGATGGATTCCTGATGCTTCCTATTCTGGCATCTTCTCAGAATCCTCTTTCCAACATGAATTTTTAGGACAGAACTGCAGCAATATCTCTGGCATATTTGGAAAACTATTACAGAAAATTGTGGATTACTAACGGAGAGGACAGCTAGTTGATGGTAATTAGTAATGGAAAGTTATTAGTTATAAAAATTCATCTGGGTCTAATCATTAAGAGCCTGGAAATCGGGCAAAAGCAGATAAAATTTCTTCTGCTGTCAGTGGAGTTCTTTTAACAGATGGGAAGCAACTGAAGGTATTTGATTAGTAAAGGACACTTATTCATTCATTTATTTGTTTAATAGGTATTGTTTGAATATATACTGTGTACGAGATGGGTTTTTAGACAGGAAGGGTGGAGGGATGGAATGGGAGGGCTGGAGAGCCAAAAACCCGTTGTGGAGGAATTCACAGACATGTAACTTACAAAGGAGTATGATGTGGGAATAGGAATATGGGAACTTAAAATAAGACCAGGTCTCCTTTAGGGAATTGGGAATATCTTAATTGAGGAGATAACATTTTATGGTTTTGGAGGAATACTAGTTTACCAGGTGAAGAATATTGAGAGCTTAACAGTAAGGTCATGGGCTGCTCAGGGAATGGTAAATAATTCATGCCTCTGGAGTTGTGGGAAATAGACCTTGAAAAGCAATTTGGGATCTGATCATTAAGGGTGTAGTGTGATTTATTTGATGAGGAAAACATCAGAGATTTTTAGGCAGGGGAACTGAAATGATTTTCTTTATTTTTTTCTCATCTGGAATAGTTTAATTGGCATTAATGAACTAATATTTGACATAAAGAACAATACTAGATTTTAGTAAGACTTTTTTTTTTTTTTTTGGTGATACGCGGGCTTCTCACTGCTGTGGCCTCTCCCGTTGCGGAGCACAGGCCCCGGATGCGCAGGCTCAGCGGCCATGGCCCACGGGCCCAGCCGCTCCGCGGCATGTGGGATCTTCCCGGACCGGGGCACGAACCCGTGTCCCCTGCATCGGCAGGCAGACTCCCAACCCCTGCGCCACCAGGGAAGCCCTAGTAAGCCTTTTGATTACATCTACTCATTGAATTTATATCTCTAATTAATATCCATAGACTTTAAATGTGTGGGCTTTAAGAACTGGATTAGAATCATAGTTCTACCATTTTGTAGCATTTATACAAGTTATTTGATGTGGTAAACCTCCATTTTCTCATCTGAATTATTGGGCTTCTTAAGTTTCTGGGCACTATTGACAGGGGGGAAGTAATGAGATTTCTGTTGAATGGGGAAGAAATCAAGTGAGACTCTCCACTGGATGTAATGTAGTCTGAGTGTACTCTACGGACTGGGTGAAGGCCATAAAAAAGGTGTGCATTTAATCTATAAGAGACAATTAGTTCTAAATAGGTTTTTGTATGCTGTGCTTAAGGATTTGGAGAAGGGAACCACTGAAGGTTTTTAAGCAGGAATCCAGTTTTTCCAAACTGCTTCAGTTGTATCCCAGTATAATTATTAATAGTGTGCCCCCTTTAACTCTCAATGGTTAACCCAGTGTGGATAATAAATTTTGTGGCCGGTCACCTTCTAAAACAAAAATATAGTAAGAACAGAGAGCCGTGGTTGAGCCATTTAGAATACAAGTAATGAGAAAAAAATAAAAGGAACCCCCCTAGAAGGTTGGAGTGAAACAGAGAAGAGTCTTTACAAAAATCTTTACAAAAGCCAAGAGAGGATAATTTTAATGGTATTAAGAATGTGAGATTTGTGAGGTCAGCAAGGTCACATTCGCAAGGTTATGGAGCATAAGTGTACATTGATTTTCCAAGTAGAGCTCCTTGTCTACTCTAGACAGTACAGTTTCATTTGGGCACTTGGAGAGAAGCCAAATTGGGTCGTTTCTTTGAGGCTAAGGACTCTGCCCTTTATTTTTATATCCCTAGTGCCTAGCACAGTAGGTATCATGTAGGAGGTACTTGGTGCTTTTTTTAAGAATTGAAATATAATTAATTGTTTGTAAAAAGGTGAGAGAGCAGCTATGGATATCACACTTTAAAAAAATCCGTCAGACGGAAAGGAGGATGTTTTTAGTTGGACAGCAGTTAGAAAGGAAAGATCTCTGCATCTTAAACGTTAAGATGAACTCAGTGAAGAGGGAAAAATTAAAATTTCTGAAAAGGGAAGGAAGTTTGAAAGGTAAAGTTCTTGCCGCTTAGGGAAGAGTCTATTACAAAGTGAACAGTTGTGGCCTTAAAGAGATAAGTGGATAACATACCCTCACCTACCCTCCAACCCTGCCCTCCAACCCCGCCCCCAACCCTTTGATGATTTAGGAATATTCTAATGAAAAGAGTACAGACATCAGAGTCAGAAAACCTAGAGCTCAATCTTGACTTTACATTTTACTAGATTAGTGGCAAATCATTTACTCTCTTATATTTAAATGATTCGGCTAGAGATTTTAGTGGCATCTGTGAGATGCCTGGAAACCCCTCCACAGATCTCTTCCTCATCTACCTAGCTACTACATTTTCGTGATTATGTCCTTCTGGCCACAGTTGATTGTTCCCCAGCACATCATCGCTTTGACAGCATTTCACTGGCCAGGACGAGCGCCTGACCCAAATTCAGCCAATGAATGTCTTCCTGGTATGTTAAGGCACAGGCTGAGAGAGGGTTAGTGGAATCTGTAAGATATAAAACTAGTGACACGTCAATGACCATGTTTCCCACCAGCTGAAGAATACTGATCTGTAGTGAAAGAGAATGATGCTGGCATGAGAGAAAAATCAGAGGTAAAAGAAAGGAGTCAGACAGACCCAGTCCTGGCAGCCTGAGAGTTCCTGAGACCCTGCTGACCCCTGACCCTCCTAGTTTGTTTCTCTAACCTTTTCTTGCATTCGGTGAGCTAGCCAGTTGAGCCAACTAATTTCTTTTCAAGTCAGACTAGTATGAGTTGAGTTTCTTTACCTTATAACTCAACTAATACCTGAATTTGGGTGAAGTGTTGTGACTCCAATGCTCATGCTTTCTCCACTGTAACATATTCTTTCTCTAGGGCTGAAAATCTTTGGTCTAAAGTTCTGTCCCTTCCTAACTTGTGAGGGCTTTAGTGAACTATGTCTGTCCTCTCTAGCGCCTTTGGTCTCTTCCCTTTCCATAGATCCTTCTCTGAGGTACTGGCAAATGCCTCCCTCATCCTGGAAAGCCTTCGCCTTATTCATTCGGCTCCGCTAATTCAGCTGTGACTAAAGCACGCAAAGGGATTTTGGTAGAAGATAAGTTTAGAAAGGGGCCAGATTGAGGAAAATTTAGACAGCAGTTTTAGGTCATTTGCTGTTATTGTCTAGACCAAAGATGTTTAATAGAACTTTCTGTGATGATGGAAATGTTCTGTATCTGCAAGCTGTTAGCCACATGTTGAGGACTTAACATGTGTCTAGTGCAACTGGGAATTGAATTTTTAATTTTATTTAAATTTAATCAGTTTAAATTTAAATAGCCGTATATGGCTAAGGCTACCAATGTTGATAGTGCAGCTCTAGCCATCAGGAGGTCATCAAAAGTTGTATTTCTTATTTCTTTTGTTTTGTTTTTTAAATCAGGGAAATGATGTGTGTTTTAGAAAAAAAAAACAACTGGAAACAATGTGGTCATTTGGATGGTGAGGAGGAGGCAAGAATAGAAAATCACTTTCTTTTCAGGATGATGATGCCTGTAACAAGGATGGGGAATGTAGGAGGGTGAGCTGCGTTGGGACAGTAGACGTGGAGCTCAATCCTGCAGAAGTTGTGTTGACGTCGTGGGACTTGTAGACAGAGATGTCCAATAGGCCATTGCAATGAGCGTTTAGAGCAGAGAAGCCCAAGACTAGAAGTATACATTTTTGTAGTCGTCTACATAGAGGTGACAAAGCCATAGAAATGGGTAATGTCCTCCAAAGAGGAAATATAAATCTTGGAGAAACGAGCATCAAGGGCAGAACCTTGAAAGATGTCTACATTTAAAAGGTAGAGGAAGAGGAGGTGCAAAGGTGAAGTTAACTATGGTCACTATGCTATACATTAGATTCCCAGAACTTATTCATCTTATAGCTGGAAGTTTAGATTTAGATTACTTCCATGTCTTAGCTATTGTGAATAATGCTGCAATAAACATGAGAGTGCATAGAAAAATACTATATGATATTTTTAAGAAACTGACACTTACCCATGCGAGTGGTAGCAGGAACTCTGCTTTAGGCATAGCCCTCATCAGGGAGATTAGACATTTTACTTGAAAATGTGAATAAGTATGTCCCTCATGATATGGATCTGGTAGATAGTTATATTTAGCAGGCATGGGGCAAGTAAAAACTATTATTGTGCTATCATAGTGTAATTTCTACCTATAGAATCACAAATGTATCTGTAAAATATGGTTAATCTCTGGTCAGATGGCCAATAGACATAGCAAACCTTAGTCCAAATAAGTTAGCTTATAAACTTGGGGAAGAGAATGCCTTGTCCCCTTTGGTGTTTGCTAGATAATCAGTAGTTGTAAATAATATAATGCTTAAGTAGATTTTCTTTCTTTCTTTTTTGGCAACTCTGGACGGCTTGCAAGATCTTAGTTCCCTGACTGGGGATCGAACCCAGGCCCCCTTCAGTGGAAGTGCAGGATCTTAACCACCAGACTGCCGGGGAATTCCCTTAAGTAGATTTTCTATCTAAGATTAAGGAGAAATTGTTTGGGAGAACCTACAAAAGATGCATTTTATTATGCCAGTGGGAAGACTCATGAACTTCCCCACAATGTGTCGTACACTCATGAAGGCGTACAGAAGGTAGTGATCAAGCTGCCTGCTGAGAAAAGCTTGGGAGTAGATTGAAGAGCAGTGTGAATGAAGAATTTGGGAGTTGAAAGGGGGCACTGGCAAGGAAGGGAAACAGAGACAAGTAAACATGGTAGAGAAGAGCTTAAGGTCAGATCTCTGGAGCAGATAATAAGGAGCAGGTCAGTTTGCTGCCTAGCTCAGTGCCTGATGCATAGTAGGTGCTTAATAAGTATTTGTTGAAGGAAAGATGAATGATGGTTAGGGAGAAAAAACATTGCTCCTGCAGGACCAATGGAATCCTCCTTTGGCCCAATGTTATTTTATTCATTACTTGACCTCAGTCATCACAATGTCTTCCTGACCTTGGGTTACTGTTAATTTATTGTTAGAATACATACTAACTATTCCAGGTAGAATATTGGAACATGTAAATCACTGTCCAGCCCTGGGGGCGGGGGAGGGGACGCTCTGCCTACTTCCTACTACTAGAAGTAGTAGGATCGCAGTGCCTGAGTATTAGAAAGTTTAATTTCCTTTTAAGACTGTAGCAGCGTAGGTATGACAATATCTAGACCCTGAATATCCTGGCCTTGGGTGACATGGGCGATCACTTCTGGCTAACCTCACAGGTTAGAGGTATGTGCATATTTACTCTGTGTGGTTTCTGGTAAGGTGATCAAGAATGGTGAGAAGCAGCATAGGGAGATTAAAATTATTTCCAAATGTGGGTATATAAACAGATGTAACCATGTTAGATTTTAATACACAAAACTGATTGGATGCTGGGTAATTTTCAAGTTTCTTCTTTTTTTATTCAAAACTCCTCTGAAAACTGATAGTCCACAAAACCTTAGTGTATAGAATTTTAACTGATTCCTTTACTCAAATATTATAGTGACCTCATTTGATATTGAAAACAGATTTTAGAATCTGAAAAGATACAGAGCCATAGAGGTTGTATTTTCAGCTTTAAGCTAATATGTACTTGCAGCTCAATTTAATTTATACCCTATGCTATATTATTTTTGACATATCTCTGTGTGTATATAAGTGTAATATGTGGTACATAGTCTGTTTACAAAGAAAAACTTGACTAAGAAAAAGCTCTGTTTGATCTGTTTCATTCAGTATATGTTTATTGGGGTGTCTAACAGGCTCTGTTTTAGCCACTGGGGATATAGCACTAAACCAAACGCAAGATCCTTGCCCTGCTGGAGCTGTTGTCAAGACATACTTTCAGAGGGGAATATTTCAGATTAGGTGGTACCTAATCAAAGAAGGAAAGGTACCTTATTCATCCAGGAGAGTTACACTTTCAGGGAACTGAGATATAAACCACTGAAGGCAGGGATTTTCATTTGGCTTTTGTTCACTGCTGTATCCACGGAGCCCAAAATAGTGCTTGGCTCATATGTCCGTTGACTGAAGCGTTTATTGTTTTGAATTTGTATAATCAGAGACATGTACTTTGATAAATGATCTTTACACCGAGCTGGTTGAAAATTTTATAGTCTCCTTTACCTTATTTTTATGTTTGTTACCTACTTTCTCTTCCTCTTGGGGCCCATTGTCAGGACGCAGGCACAGCTTATTAATATTAATAATTAGTCATATGGTAATCTGATATTGCAAAGGTTAGATTTGGAAAGGAATTTAATAGGTCATCTTTTGTTCAGCTTCCTGCCTAGGAAAAACCGAGTAAGATAATTAGGTATGTATTTTTAATTAATCATTTAAAAAACTAGGACAACATAATTGGGTTCTCTCGAGAAAATGGAGAAAGGTACTTAACCCTAGATACAAAGGTACTAACCTGAAAAAGTTAGAACTTCTAACTGTGTGGGAAAGTGAAAAAAATTCGAGCACCACTAAGCTGCTCTTTGTTGATATCAGAAATGGGCCTGTCATTCATTTTGGCATTGAAGCATAGCCTCCTATCTCAGGGGGCAGAACCAGGACTTTTTTTTTTTTTTCCTCCCAGAGGAGCTGGACAGTTATTACAGGTTGAAAAGCCTGACTAGTTTTTCAAGAGTTTCTCCTCCTTTTTTTTTTTTTTCCCCCTGAAACTCATGGTGCTTTTGCTCTGCTTTCAAGATGCACTGAGGCCTCCTGCTTTGTGACTTGCTTTGGAGCCCGCAAATACCCTGACATGTATAATTCGAAATATGCAGGTTTCATAAGTAAGTTCCATGTTGGTGTTTAGCCAGTTAAAATTCAAGTTATTTTTAGAAAAATGTTAGGGTGGAGTTAGGCAGCATATTGTTTCACCACTTTTATTTTAAGCCTATTTCTAAAACAGTAAGACCTGTACTTTGTTCGTTTTTAAGTGTCTTTGTTGCATTAGACAGTATTCATATGTCTTTTAAAAGCTAGTAATGAAACTATTTTCTTGAGCATCTTTTTAGTTTTACTGAGAAGTATTTTAAATTGAGTGTTTCTGAGCTCGATTGCTCATGTCTGACACAGTCTCAAGTTTCCACTGAATGGTAACAAAGACTGTAGAGTGTTGTTGGTACTGCAGTGAGAGGCATGCTTCATTAGACCAGGTAAGAGAGATCATTTTGTTTCTTACTGCTGGGTGCGTTTTTACAGGGTTTATTTTATATTCTTTCAACAGCAGCAGTGTTAAATTGATAAATAGCCAGGAGCACGCTGAATTCAAGACGTCCTTGCTTGTTGCAGACAGGAAAGCTACAGGGTATGGGGGTTGGGGTGGGGGGGAGGGGTAGAGTAAGCTTAGTTTATCACTGTTACTTATATAAATCAATTTAAATATAAAGATAATTCTGGAGCTCCATTTTCTCCGTGCAAGAACTAAAGAAGCAGTTAAAGAAATGAATAATATTAAAGGTACTTCGTGGTTCTTACTTGTGAGTGCAATTCAGATGTGAGTTTTTACTTTCATTTCTTTCCAGTAGTTAATAAAATAAGCTTTGCCTCTAACTCTACATTTTTTTTTTCCATTTACGAAAACTTTGAAATTGTCAACAGCAAAATATGCTTCCTCAGGATCTTTGAAATAAACCTGACACTTACAAAAACATTTCAGCTTTTATAGCTGTTTCATTCTCTCTTTTTCCTAGTACATTTTTCTTAAAAGTATTTGTGCTTTGAAAATGTCAGCTGTATTCTAATGAAGCTCAGGCATTGTTTGCTCATAAAGGGGCCGGTGCATTCCACTGCTTTATGGTTTATTATGAGGCACAGTGTGAGAGTTTGGGTGGCACCATTTGGTGTCTGCCTCTTGGGGTAGTGACTGCCATTATGTTCGCGTCGGATTGGCAGAGAAAATATAGAGTGCAAGATCCTATATGAATCTGGATCCTGTGAAGAAAATCTTTACCATAAACAATAGCTACGTGAGCCTGGAATGTGTGACAACTTGAGCTGATCACTTCAAGTATACTCTTGAAGCCTGTATTTTAGTTATAATTAATAGTCTCCCAGTAACATCTCTGGTTTTGTGATGTATGTAAATAACATTTACTCATTATTTGAACTGTAGTAAAGTGAATGTCTCTAGGTAAACTATGACATTTTAAATGGACACGGTACAATTTTCAATCATACATGTACTTTAAAAAAAAGTTTGAAGGAACTTAGTGTCGGGGGGAGGGGGAGTGGGAGAGGAGGTCAGGCAGAGAGGCTTTCTTTCAGTTGGGAAAGCCCTGATGAAGAGAAAAAGCAACAGATGTTTCTTCTGTTACAATTGAGGTTGTTTCATTCAAAATTCACAGTAGCTGGAAACGGGAGGGGTGGCCATAAATCTGACTTAATCAGTGAATAAAGAAAACATAGTCATTTCAAATTTATTCTTTTACATTCAGGATTTGAGAAACAGTATAGAGTAACATATTCTGAGTAACATACTTTTTGAAGAGGCTTTTCTTAATCTTAAAAATTTTATGTGTAATTAGTGGAAATGTGAGAAAGCTAATTTTAGTGCCTTTAAGTGATGGAGAAAATGATTATTAAGTCATAAAGAATATTAGGAAAAAAACGAAGCCACTATAAAATATATAAGGAATACTTAGGTGGCAAAAGTTTGTAATTACACAATAGGTATTAAGGCTCAAAATGAAATTGCAGTATGAAACATCATTTGCATTTAGTGAGAGACTTTTATCTTCAGTGTGAAGCCATGAGACTTATTTCTAAAGAGCTTTGAATAAGAAATGTGGGAGAAATATTTTGAGTTTAATTGAAATGATGTGTTGCAGTTTACCTCTTTAAAAAAAAGATAGTAAGTAAGCTAATGGAAGGAGGGGAATGTTTATCTGCTGAAAAGAATAAGAAGAGCTTGGATGTGATATGCATGTAATGAAAGCAGTCAAAAATAGTTTTTTAATTCGTGGAGTTCATAATGAGTAAAGTAAAAATCTATCCTTTTACAAGTAACATGTAGAGAAGTTCTGTGCTTCCGTATACTGTGTGTTTATATACATTACAACTTTATGTATTTCTTAAAGTTAGCTCTTAGAAAACCAGTGCTGAGCGCTGAATCTTTCACATATTAGGCACTTATTAAATTTTGCCCTACCCTACACTGTAAAGTTAGTAATAACATATAATAGCCAAAAACTTCTTTGAACCGTAGTTCAAAATTTGCATATTGAGCAAATGTTAAACGATTTTCTAAATGTTTAGTTGGTCTAAGGAAAGGACTGAGAAAGATACCAAGATTCAAGGAGGTTATTAAAAATGTCTCTTGCTCTGAGCTAGGATCTGTGGGCTTCCCTGAAGATTTTCTTTGCTTCAAATAATGACAATAGAATTTAGAGATTTCAGAACTTTTCAGATCATTGTTTGAATTAAGATTGAGTTTAAAATCGATCTGTGTACATTTTGCTTTTTTAAGGAATAGCAATATGGAGCATTTGAATTTTTTTCTAAGATAACCAACTTACATGGAGTTTAAAATGGATTTACCAAGTTATAGGTTTGATTAGAGTACGAACTTTTATAATTTTGACCAAAGAATGTATAGTTTTGATGGAATAGACAGTCCTAAAAAAAAGTTGGTGACCTCACATGTGAAACATAACTTTGACAGCATCATAGATTGCAGTTATCAAAAATGTGGGTCAGCGGCTTCCCCGGTGGCGCGGTGGTTAAGAATCCGCCTGCCAATGCAGGGGGACACGGGTTCGAGCCCTGGTCTGGGAGGATCCCACATGCCACGGAGCAACTAAGCCCCTGGGCCACAACTACTGAGCTTGTGTTCTAGAGCCCGCGAGCCACAACTACTGAGCCCACGTGCCACAACTACTGAAGCCCACGTGCCTAGAGCCCGTGCTCCACAACAAGAGAAGCCACCGCAGTGAGAAGCCTGGGCACCGCAACAAAGACCCAACGTAGCCAAAAGTAAAAATAAATAAATTTATATTAAAAAAACTGTGTCACTTATGATCATAAATGTAGGCATGACAGTACGTTACAGCATCATTAACAACAGTGCAGAAGTAATTGAGACTGTTAACCCTTCAATTTAAGAGCAATATATTGGCTGAAAAAAGACTTCTGGAGTGAAGTACCTGTGGTTCCTGCCTTATATGTGAACTCTTTAGCAAAAATTGATGTTTGGGGCAATCTGAGCCTTCCCTATTCATTTTTCTCCAATTCAGAATACCCAGAGAGTGACCGATGTAGATGTTCTCTCTGCCTTACATATTTTAATGCAATTAGAAACTGTTGACGGTGACCTAGAAATCTCTCATTTCTGGTGTGGAAGTCAGAGGGAAGATTTGCCGGACACCTACATTTTTCTGAAAAGAAAACCTTTTACGCTGTTGTTTAGGAGCAGGTATGAGTGTTGTGCCTTAAGTGTATCATGAGCTAACTCTGTTTTGCAAGTGGCTCCAGGAACCGATGGTGTAATAGCATTCTTCCTTTCTACCAAGTTTTAAGCAACCAGTTTTCAAGTGAACTTTTGGGTCTTGACTCTAAAGCTGGAGATATCAGCAGGGGGCTTTGTTTTCGGCATCTGGCTCTCTCTTGCAAAGTTTGGCAGCTCTCTTGGCAATTTCTCTGACAGAAAGATGAAGAGACTTCTAACTGAGCACTTACTGTTTGCCAAGTAGACCCAGTAGAACTTATTTATAAAATTTAGCAGAATCTTTTTTTTTTTTCTGCGGTACGCGGGCCTCTCACTGTTGTGGCCTCTCCCGTTGCGGAGCACAGGCTCCGGACGCACAGGCTCAGCGGCCATGGCTCACGGGCCCAGCCGCTCCGTGGCATGTGGGATCCTCCCGGACCGGGGCACGAACCCGCGTCCCCTGCATCAGCAGGCGAACTCTCAACCACTGCGCCAGCAGGGAAGCCTTAGCAGAATCTTTTAATGGGCAAGATTTTAGTACAAAAGCGTTTGTTGATACTGGTGTCTAAGATTTCCTGCTCTTGACAGTATGGTTTAAATGTAGCTTCAGTAATAGCTCTCAGTGGAACATATTATTGAAATACGAAGTTGGTAACAATGCAATTTTGAATGAGCTACTTAGCATGACCTATAGAATATAATGATCCCTTTTCTTATTTGCTAAGGAAAAGAACTGCCTTTGAAATTCTGATTCATGGGTGGTCTTTGGTCTTTCTGAATTTGTGTCCTAAAGTTTTAAATTTATTTTAAGAACGCACCTTTTAAACTCTGGATCTGTCTGTAGTCATTGCCACCTTTTGTAAATACTAGAAAAATAGCTTCTCTTGACTGTAAATTTAAAATGATTTATTTGTTAACACTGTCTGGGGCAGGTTACCATCTCAGAGGGTAGTGGGCTTCTTCTTGAGAGTGATTTCCAATTCAGTGCCTTTGGGTGTTGTAATGCTCATCAGTTCTGACCCTTGTGGTTGCACCCAGCTGCATTGATCTCCTCTAGCCGTTCAGTGGCTCTTGGTACCAGATAAAATGTGCTGCTTTCTGTTCACACTCTTTTCTAGGCATGCGGACAGCGTCTGTGTGCCATCTGGCAAGTGTGTTGGCTGTGGTGATGGTGCTAAAAGTAGTGGTTGAAAATAGGCTAAACATTGAAAAGATATAGCATTTAAGAACAAGAGACAAAAATGATGATGATGATAATAATATAAGGGTCACTTGGCCCCTTCTCTTTTTAAAATGAAAATAGAGGTAAGTGTAGTAGAAAGAGTCTACTTAGACTCCATTACTTCCTTAATGTGAACAGAGAGGAAAGGGGCACTTGCAGCAGTTTGTCCCAGTCCTGCTTGATCCTGATCATCCTCTGAGGCACTTGTTTAAAATACGCATTCCCACCTGCTTTCTTTAGGTGTTTAGTGGAACCCAGAAATACGTATTTTGAATAAGAGGGACACTGCCCTCTCCCACTTTTGTTCACCCCCTTTGTATCCTATGTCCAAGCACATTTGGTAAGAATTACTGGGAAGGCGTGGAAGAACCAAGTTGTTTGAGGCCATATGGTGAACTAATTCAATTATTAATCAGAAGATAGAGTGTCCAAAACTGGGAAATTCTAATTAAGGAGGTGGAAGAGAAATGAGAGAATCAAGAATTAAAAGATGGTCCTTGTCTGAGCAGGGTAAATAGAAAAAGGACAAAAGGACATGTTTTAAATAAAGATAAAGAAGCCAGTGAAGAAGCAGTAGGATCCAGCCTCTAGATGAGATGCATGGTTTTGGATGGACATCGACAAAGTATTGAAAGGGAAGGGTCCTACAAGAGAAACCCAGTGAGAATGGACTAAATGATTTCTAAGATCTTTTAGCTTTGAGGTTTGATGAACTAAATGAAAACAGTTATAATATTCCAGATACTAGAGCTTGAATTAAGGAGTTCATCTAAGCAATGAAGAGGCCCTGTTTAAATCCTGACATGTAGGAAGATGGAAAAAGAAATGTTTTTCTCCTTTCAAGTTGAAGAATCCGGGGCATTTATGGTTCTGGATACCAGAGAAAGAGGGAGCTAGCTAATTGTTTTAAAAGGTGTCCTCCAAGTAAAAATGCTTATCGAAGCCAAGAGAAAAGACTTGATCCTCTAGGGAAAGTATGTAGGAAAGACTGACATAAAAGATTTATTGACCCATTAGGAGTATACCCTGAGGGCTGTAGAACTGTTTTTTGTTATGGTCATTTCAAGGATCCTTTCTGTGGTTCTTTGGAAAGATTCTGGTGAGGTGGTCCACTGGGGGGAAATCACAGAAGTCCTGTGCTCTGACAGCTGCAAAAACATCCCGGCTTTGGCTTCCATGCCTGTGATATGTAGGAATGTGCATTTCAGATCTTCTGTCTTTATCTATGCGTTAAGGATACTTGATTTCCATTTTGGAACCACATACAGAGAGGGAGGTTCTAGAGGTCACTTTAACCATTATACTTTGGAGATATTATGAACTTTTATCTTCTCTTTCTCACCCTGACCGTTTGCAGTGATATTATGGTCACCCACGTTAAAGAGTTTAGTAATGGATGGTGGCCTTTGGATTTAATCTTGGCAACTTTGGTGAACATGATTGAGTACAGATGCAACAAAATAGAACATAACAGTGTTATAGGGTGCATATAGGTAATGCACATTATAGTAGCTAACCTATAAATAGAATGAAAACTAAAAAAAAAAAAATCTGAGTATATTTAAACAAAACCGAATGAAGTCAGAGTGACTGCAAGGTTTATTTACCTTCAGTTCCCGTTCCTGACATGCACCTTATACGTGGATGTGCTGTATTTTACTATCTTACAGATTTGCTGTTTCCAGTTGGATATGTTGTCTTTTCAAATTAATTATGAGCAATTAATATGTGTTTCATTTATGAAGATAGTGCTGTTGATCTATTGGGCCTGAGTTATTTTTCAAATAAAGGTGATAGATATCCCCTGAGCCATCATATTGTTCCCCCTACTTTACTCTCTCTTCAGTGACATATGTTGCTTTCTAGATGGCCGGCTGAAATTAGAAATATAGTCTGAAGGTTGTGGAATCTTTGCTCTTTGCAAAATGAATGGGCCTATTCCAGAACCGACCTGGGGCTTGACCTCATTAGTACTGTATTTGAAACTGATCGATAGTCCTTTAAAACAGTTATTAACAAATAATTAAAAGGTAGTGTGGGAAGGAAAGAGATGCTTGACACTTTTCTTCTTCTGAGTCTCCTTATTCTCTGTTTGAAATGTTAATTGTGAATGAAGTGAAGCACATGATACTGTCACATAAGTAGGCAGATCAGTGGAGCAAATAGAAAGTCAATAAGGTAGACTTTCATGTTAGCATGGGGGAGGGGGAGTAGATTACTCATTAAAAGTAGCCATTTAGGAAAAATAAATTGGATCATTCGCTTCTCACATCAAATAAATTCCAGATGGTCAAGGATGTAAAATTTAAAATGAAGGCATCGAAGGATTATAAGAAAACATGGGGGATGTTTAATACAGACTTTAATATGTAATGAATGATAATTAAATTCAAAGAACAGCATATCCAACTGGAAATACCAAACCTGTAAGATGAGTAAAACATAGCACACCCATGTATAACGTGCAGCTCCAGGGTGGGAAGCGAAGATAAATAAATAAACTTTGCAGTTACTCCAACCTCCTTTATTTTTATATTTAAACAGACTCACAGACCTTTTTAATGGCACTAAAGTCATAAAAGGAAAGAACTATGAGATGGACAGCATTCGTTTAAAATGTGGAAAGAAAATCATATATAAAAGCCAAAGACAAATGTCAAATTGGGAAAAATATTTTCAGCAGGTATAACAAAGAATACTCTTATTCCTTCGATATTTAAAGAGGGTCAACCAATAAAACAAATCATCAATAGCCAATAGAAAGTTGGTCATAATTCTCAGGAAGGAAAATTTAGATGACTTTTAAACGAAACACGTCAGTCTTATTCATAATAATAAAACCAAAATAAAATCAATGTGAGATACTATTTTTAACCTAAAGATTGACAACAATAAAGTTTGATAACACACTGAGTTGGTAAGGATATGTGGAAATGAATACATTTCATACATTTCTGAACAGGGTGAATTGTTACAGCCAGTTGGTACAACCAATGTGTGTAAAGACATATGTGTAGTCATTGCAATATTACTTGTAGTAATAAAAGATTTTACTGTTAATCATGTTTGTAACACTAAAAGCTTTCCATTATTAAGGGACTCAGATAAGCTGCTAGAGCCATAAAAAGAAGTATTACATAGCTAATGAAGTAAATATTGAAGCAAAATTACATATGTATGTACGTAGTATGGAAAGACATCTAAAATAGGTATAGTATTGTTAAGTGGTAAAAAAGCAACATGCAAACTGATATGCAAACCATATGTGTAAGGAGAAAAGGATATGTATTGCATATATGTTTGTATATGCCTAGTGTATTTCTGAAAGGTTATATATGAACTGGCACCAGTAGCTGTCACTAGGGAAGGGAATGGTTAGGTGGTGGTCGGGGACGAGAGGAGACTTAGTTTAACTGTATACTCCTGTCTCCGGAATTTGTATCACATGCTTCCATGCAGACATTCATGTATTTGTGCATTCATTCATTCATTCATCCATCCAACAAATATTTGTCGAACTATGCTATGTCCCAGGCACTGTGCTAGGTGCTGGAGATACAGCGGTGAATAAGATAACGAATCCCCTGTTCTTATAGAACTTAACATTCTGAGAGTGGATGCTTATATGATTGTAAGCAAGTAAATATAAATTTGCAGTACATCATATACAGATAAGTACTCTGGCGGAAAGTCATAGTAAGTGAAGAAGTGCTGATGTAGGGTGATCAGGCATCTCTGATACACTGACAGCTGAGCACAGTCTTCAAGGAAGCTGGGGAATAAGGCATGTAGCTATCTGCGGGAAGAAAGTTACTGGCAGAGGAAACTTTTAAGGACAAAGGCCACGAGGTAGAAATTTGCTTGTCATGGTTTGAGGAACCGCAAAGAGGCCTGGGTGAATGTAGTGGATTGAAGGGAGAGATTTGACAGTTGATGAGGTCAGAAAGGAGGGGTCAGGTGACACAGGGCTCTGTAAACCATCACACAGACTGAGATGCAAAGCCCACTGGAGAGCTGAAAGAGAATTACTCCACAAAGCAGGATCACGCTGACCGCTGTGAACAGCAGTGCTGTTCAGTAGGATAATGTAAGTCGCATAATTTAAAATTTTCTAGTAGCCACATTTAAAAAGGTAGAAAGAAACAGGTAAAATTAATTTGAATGATAGATTTTATTTAATCCAATATCCGAAACATTATCATTGAACATGTAATCAGTATAATCAAATTTTTAGAGTTAGGTTTTGATTACTTAGCCTTGAAAATCTGTATTTTACACTTAGAGCACATTTCTGTTTAGATGTTAAATTTTCAACAATTGAGGTGAAATGTAGTACTACCAAAACAATAATGCTGTTTTTAATGGGAAAATATTTTATACCGCTTCAATTTTTAAATTTAAATTCGTTAAAATTAAATACGTTTAGAAATTAGGTCCTCAGTTGTACGAACTACTAAAGTCGTGCTTTATAGCCTCTGATCTAGTGACTACTGTATCGGAAGGCTTGGGAGTAGTTTTGTGGGGTGAGGTGGGCCTAATGCAGGACAGGTGGATGAATCAGGAAGATATTGCAATAATTCAGTCTAGAAATGGTGACTTGGATCATAGTGGTAGCAGTGGAGTGGATGAGAAGTGGTTATATTCCAGATAACATTTTATTTTATTTTTGTAAACATTAAATCATTTTTATTGTGGGTATGGATACAGACATATAGCAAAGAACTAAGTAAAAATTTAAAATAAGGACCACCATCATAAATGTAAACCAGCAATGTTCTGACACAGCCACCTCTTGCTACATAAATTGTTTGGGGTTGGTTTTTTGTTTTTGTTTTTTTTTTTTACATTGGCCATCTACCTTTTTTTTTTAGTATATACAATTAAAAAAAAATAAATTTATTTATTTATTTTTGGCTGTGTTGGGTCTTTGTTTCTGTGCGAGGGCTTTCTCCAGTTGCGGCGAGCGGGGGCTACTCTTCATCGCGGTGCGCGGACCTCTCACTGTCAGCAGCCTCTCTTGTTGCGGAGCACAGGCTCCAGATACGCAGGCTCAGTAGTTGTGGCTCACGGGCCTAGTTGCTCCACGGCATGTGGGATCTTCCCAGATCAGGGCTCAAACCCGTGTCCCCTGCATTGACAGGCAGCTTCTCAACCACTGTGCCACCAGGGAAGCCCCAATATGCAATTTTTAAAGGTTACTTTCCATGAACAGATACTACAAAACATTAGCTATGTTCCCTGTGTTGTACAATACACCCTTGAGCCTATCTTACACCCAATAACTTGTGCCTCGCACTCCCCCACCCCTATATTGTCCCTCTCCTTCCTCCCCACTGGCAACCACTAGTTTGTTTTCTATTCAGGATACATTTTTAAAGATAGGACCAATAGGATTTATTAATGGATTGTATGTAGGCTATAAGAGAAGGTCAACAGTGATCTCTTTTGGTCTAAACAGTTGAAGAATGGAGTTCACATTTAATGAGATGAAGAGAGAGATGGGAGAAGGAGGTTTCTGGGTGGGATGGGGAACAGTCAGGAATTACATTTTGAGAATGTTAAGTTTGAGATGCCTGTTAAACATCAAAATGGAGATATTTGAAATGACAGTTGGATACATGAATCTGAAGTTTGGGCGAGAGGTTTAATCTGGAGAAATATACATGGGAGCTGTCAGACCACCTAGTGAGGAAGAGTTGACAGAGAATAGTCGGAGGACCGATGTAAGGGGCTCCCGAATGGTTTTAGAGAGGAGGATCCAGCCACCAAGACTGAGAAGGAGAAACCAGTGGGTTTGGAGGAGAACCAAGAGAGAACGGAGGTTTGGATGCCAAGTGGAGAGTGTTTGAAAAGAAGGTGTGTTTTTGTTTATTTTTTTGTTTGTTTTTTTTTTTGCGGTACGCGGGCCTCTCACCGCTGTGGCCTCTCCTGCTGCGGAGCACAGGCTCCGGACACGCAGGCTCAGCGGCCATGGCTCACGGGCCCAGCCGCTCCGCGGCACATGGGATCCTCCTGGACCAGGGCACGAACCCGCGTCCCTCGCATCGGCAGGCGGACTCTCAACGACTGCGCCACCAGAAAAACCCAGAAGGTGTGTTTTTAAAAAGTATCAGATATGGCTGGTAGGTTAAGGTTAAGTTGAAAACTGAGAATTGACCATTGGATTTAGCAACGTGGAGGTGATCTTGGCAAGAGCTGTTTCAGTGAAGCCGAGGGGCGGGAATGGGAGTGGGTTAAAGAAAACAGAGTGGAGAAGTGGACACAGCAGATGTTGACAGATTTTATGAGTTTTGCTGTAGAGCGCAACAGAAAAGAGTTGGTAGCTGGAGAGCTGTGTATGGTTAATAAAAGTTGTTTTGTGTTTTGTTTTTAAGATGAAAGAAAAAATGCATGTTTATGTGCTGGTAAGAATGACCCAGCAGAAGGGGAAAGATTGTGATGATGCAGGAAGTTTTCAAAAGAGAAGGTAGCTGGAGGGATGTAATTTAGACAAATCCATGAACTACCTGTTTATAAAATACATTTTAAAAGTAGATAGCAGAAGGTAACAGAAGAGGAAAAGCAAGAGGATTGTATAATCTGTAATTAGCTTCTTACTAATAAGTAATGAAATTGCCTAGGTCACTTTTTCCCATGTTTTAAATTAAGGTATATTTTACATGTATATAGTAGAATTAACCCTTTTTAGCCTAGAGTTCTCCGAGTTTGACAAACACATACATACACCACCACAATGTAGGTCATTTTTTTTCAAATAAATTTATTTTATTTATTTATTTTTGGCTGCGTTGGGTCTTTGTTGCTGTGCGCAGGCTTTCTCTAGTTGCAGTGAGTGGGGGCCACTCTTTGTTGTGGTGCGCAGGCTTCTTAATGCAGTGGCTTCTCCTGCCGTGCAGCACAGGCTCTAGGCACGTGGGCCTCAGTAGTTGTGGCACGTGGGCTCAGTAGTTGCGGCACACGGGCTCAGTAGTTGTGGCTCGCGGGCTCTAGAGCGCAGGCTCAGTAGTTGTGGCACACGGGCTTAGCTGCTCTGCAGCATGTGGGATCTTCCCAGATCAGGGCTCGAACCCGTGTCCCCTGCATTGACGGGCGGATTCCTAACCACTGCACCACCAGGGAAGCCCAATGTAGGTCATTTTTAAACTTTTTAAACTTATCTTTAGGGCTGTAAGTTTACCTTGTCCTGTGAAGTTTGGACCCTGTATATATGGGATATACACTACTTCTGATTTGAGGTATTTAGAAACCCATGAAATAAGCATATTCTTTCCTATAATAAGTTACTAATTAGGTTCTTCTGGGAGAATGTGATATAGGCTTGGGTGAAGATCTTCCCCAAAGCTTATTCAGGCCAAAAATAATTTTTCCCCCAGCAGGTCAGTACTGTGAAAAATAATTTATGTTGGCTTCATGTAGACAAACCACAATTATTTGACTGAATTTTTCATTTTAATTGGACATATTGAAGGTGATTAACTATAACTGAAACCCCCCAAAGGATTATGAGTGAAAGAAGTCTTTGGTGTCTGGACAATTCTAATGGAAAACAGAAGGATTCCAGTTACTCAAGAGATCGAAATAAAATTTGAGCCGAAATTTTGTGCCTGCGCAGGGTTTGGCGTAAGTGTTAGCTTTTCTTAGCCCCTTTCCTAGGTGATCGATCTCATTTTAGTTAATTCAGGGAGCTGCCAGCACCAAAATCCAGGCAGGTCTTTAAAGTTTTGTTTTTAATAAATATATCAAGTGTCAGGCATTGGCTTTTGGACAGTGTCAGGACTCTGTTGCCACGGAGCTATGAATTAAGGCCAGGTACTTAAGAAAAATTGTTTAGACTTGGTTTGGTTTACTCCTAATGTGGCTGAAATTTCAGGAGACTGGATGTTTATAACCTATTTAAATGTCCTTTTGAGTCCAAAAAATTATATTTCTGCTGCTGAACCTAGTTGATTCGATGAAAGCAAACTGTGTCTAAATACGTGGCTATTATTTCTGGATATTACAATTACTGAAATCCCAGCAGAGCCCCTTTAACCGCTTCTAAAACAGATTTCATTTTTGCTAATTCTAAAACACAGGTACTTCATTTATAGATCGTCACCTTGTTTCAGCAGCTGTGGCTGATTCTCTGTCACTGTCTTTTTTTTCCTTCAGAATGGCAATAGCTTTTCCCATTATAAAACAGGTGCATGCATGTTCATAAAACTTTATTAGTAATAAAGTATAAAACAAAGTAAAACACTTCTCCATACTACTCACCCAGAGCTAACCTCTATTATTGTTATCTTGCCAGACTCTTTATGCGTATGTAAACGTATGTGTATATGTAGTTTTTAAGGTAAATGGAATCATACCATTTAATCATCCTGTCTTATAATGGGAACATTCTTCCATGGCAATACATACTTGTAATTTTTTTAGGGACTTTATAATATCCCATCATATGCATGTACCAAAGATGTTTAAACATTTAAATTGTTTCCAGGGTTTTGCTTTTATACACAGTGCTGCAATCCTAGGACATGTGTAACTGTTCTCATCTGCTTAGATTATTAGGATACACATCCCGCAGAGGAATTGCTGGTCAGAGGGTATACCCATTATTAACTGAGACGTTGTTGCAGAGGCCAGGGATCACCTTGCCACTTAGGCAGCAGAGGGCAGTTGAAAGATTATTTGTTGAGGTAGAAAGAGCCTTTAAAATGTGTATAATTGCTTATAAAGCCCTTACTTAAAAATTTGTACTCTAACACACAATCCTCAAACTCCTCTCTAATTACACTGTCGGACTGCCATCCAGAAAGGCTCTCCAATAGTGTTAGCCCCTTGACTGCAGTGGACAGTTTACTTGCCCTGAGTATCCGTAGCACTTAGCATTAGTACTTGGCATACAGTAGGTGCCAAGTAAATATTTTTTTTATCTTTTATTTTTTTATTTTTAAAATTTTTGGCCGCACTGCACGGCATGCACGGGGATCTTAGTTCCCCGACCAGGGATCAAACCCGTGCCCCCCCCCTGCAGTGGAAGCAGGGAGTCCTAACCACTGGACCACCAGGGAATTCCCTAAATATTTTTTAAATGCACCCATTTTGCCACATCTTTACCAACTCAGGACATTATCGGACTTCTTAATCTTTACCAATCTGGTACATTAAAAAGTTTCTTTTTGTGTGTGTGAATTTTTTATTTTTAAAATTAAGCATCTATTCCTGTGCAAATTTGTTTACCAAGTCTGAGATTTGTCTTAAGTGTATTGGGTCTTTTGCCGTTTAGAAAATATTTATTTTTAGGTAGTCAAATCTGTCAGTCTGTTTTCACTTAAGATTTCTGAATTCTGTAACATGCTTGGAATGTTTAATTTTTGTATTTAAGCATTTGGTCTTTCTGGGATTTATTTTTGTGAAAGATGAGAAATCTAAGATTTTTTTATCCAAATGGACAGTTTCTTGTCTCAACAACATTTCTTAAGTAATCTACCCTTTCTCCATTCATTTGAAAAGCTATTTACCATATATAAAATTTTCATGTATAAATGAAGTAAATTTTGGACTTTAACTTCTGTTTTGTCAGTTTCTTTGCATCTTAGCCAGTGTCACATGATTTCAGTCCCTTTAGCCTATGTAATAATTCTGAAATCTGCGAGGCTACAGTTCCTCTCTTCCCCATTATTCCTTTTTTCAAAATTTTCTTGGCTGTTCTCTAAACACTTTAGAATCAATTTTTTAGGTTTATTAAGTTCCATCTAAATTCTTTGATATTAACTGCCATGACAGATCTGGCTTTAACGAGGTTTTTCTATTTTTTTTTAAGATTTAAATTTATTTATTTATTTATTTTTGGTTGCGTTGTGTCTTCGTTGCTGCACGCAGGCTTTCTCTAGTTGTGGCGAGCGGGGGCTACTCTTCGTTGCAGTGCGCAGGCATGTCATCGTGGTGGCTTCTCGTTGCAGAGCATGGGCAATACTCGTGCTCAGCAGTTGCAGCACGCGGGCTCTAGAGCACACAGGCTTCAGTAGTTGTGGTGCACGGACTGAGTTGCTCTGTGGCATGTGGGATCTTCCTGGACCAGGGCTTGAACCCGTGTCCCCTGCATTGGCAGGCGGATTCTTAACTACTGCACCACCAGGGAAGCCCTTTCTTTTTTTTAATTTAATTTTTTAAAAATTAATTTATTTATTGATTGATTGATTGATGGCTGCGTTGGGTCTTCGTTGCTATGCGCAGGCTTTCTCTAGTTGTGGCGAGCAGGGGCTACTCTTCGGTTGCAGTGCGTGGGCTTCTCATTGCGGTGGCTTCTCTTGTTGTGAAGAGTGGCCTCTAGAGTGCAGGCTCAGTAGCTGTGGCTCACGGACTTAGTCGCTCCGCGGCATTTGGGATCTCCCCAGACCAGGGTTCGAACCCATGTCCCCTGCATTGGCAGGCGGATTCTTAACCCCTGTTCCACCCAGGGAAGTCCCTCTTGTTTCTGTTTTTGACCTAAGTTTTATATTCTTAGTTTGTCTTTACTGTTAAGTTTCAATTTAGGGTTATTCCCTAACCTTAATTATCTTTTTTTTTTTTTGTATGTTTCTTGCTTCACTGTTTTTTTAAGTTTTTGGCTTTTGTTTCTAATATGGTGTATCACAGATGATCTCATCTTAAACATTAAGCAGCCTTAAGGTCATTTTAAAAAACCATCTGAGGGCTTCCCTGGTGGCGCAGTGGTTGAGAGTCCGCCTGCCGATGCAGGGGATGCGGGTTCGTGCCCCGGTCCGGGAAGATCCCACATGCCACGGAGCGGCTGGGTCCGTGAGCCGTGGCCGCTGAGCCTGCGCGTCCGGAGCCTGTGCTCCGCAACGGGAGAGGCCACAACAGTGAGAGGCCCAGCGTACCGCAAAAAAAAAAAAAAACCATCCGAGAGCCAGACTTTATCATGGCTGGGTTCTTCCTCACATGGATGGGTGGTGTTTCCCCTCCTGTCTAGGACTGAGTTTATGGCACATGTCTATCAATTACAGACCTGTTCCTCCCTCTGGAATTATAAATTAGTATTCTCCAGTTAAGTGAATTCTTAAACAGGTGAATAACCGTATTTGGGTTATAAATATCAAACCGTATTTGATAACGCAGAGGCATGTTGTATAAAAGATCAGTTGCACAGTTACAGAGAAAGGAAACTATTTGCTAATACCAGTTGGTCAGTCATGTTTAAAAACAATAAACAAAGGACCTGGTGTTTAAATTTATTTCACCTGTTAAAAAGTAACAAAAGATACAATTTAGGCTACATTACAGGAAGCATGGCATCCAGATTAGGAAAGGTAATAGCTCCAATCTGTGCAAATCGAACAGTTTTTATTGTTTCCTGTACCTCTTTGGGGCCAGGGACTAAACCAGGTGCTAGGATACAAAGCTGACAACATAGCCTACTTATAGTAGAATTACAAGTAGATAATAATAGGTTTTATGAAAAGCCAGAAGAAGGGCATCCAAGACCTAGACCCTAAGAGGCTGGAGACACCTAATAAGGGGGAGGTGACACAGAGAGCAGAAGCTTCGGAGGTGGAGCTATGGCCCTTTACTGCCTGTGGGACCTTGTACAGACTGTTTAACCTCACTCCGTGTTAATTTCATGTGTAAAATGGAGTCATCAATAATATATGTCTCACTGTTCTCCTAAGCATTAATGAGATGATGTATATATGGGAAGCCTCTAGAGCAGACCCTGGAACATGGTGATTTCTCAGAAAATGGTAAGGAGTACCATTTTGAAGTGCTGGAAGGCAGGCCTTGTCCCAGTAGAGAGAGACTTCCCAGCAGAAGGAAGAGTGTGCATCAAAGCTGGAGTGGTTGATCTGGGGCCTTCCTGGAACTGCAAAGTATTTAATCTGATGGGAGCCTAGGGTGCATGTGGACAGAGTAGCTGAAGATGAAACTGGGAAGGGAGGCGGGGTGAGATCTCCAAACGGGAGCTTGTGTGTCATGTGAGGAGTCTGAGAGGCATTTAGGAAGTGTCATGGAATCTCTGAAGGCCTTAAATAGGGGAGTGTCCAGCACAGTTTCATCCGTGGAAAGACTGGTTTGTCACAGATGTGCAGAGGGGTAGGAAAGCTGTTTGGATACCCAGTCGGGGAAGTGGGGCTCAGCTCTGGCTGCACCTTGGAACTATCTGGAGAACTTTAACAGTCTGGTGCCCAGGTTGACTCCAGTTCAATTATATCAGAAGCTCTGGGGGTAAGACCCAGGCACTGGCATTTTTTATGGCTTCCTAGATAATTCCATTGCACAGCCAGGGTTGTGAACCTCTGGATTAGAGAGTAACTGTTTTCAAACCGGATTTGATAAAGTTCCAAATTAAACAAGCACCGGCAATATAAAGGAACCAGGGTAAGAAGGTAACAAGTAGGATGTGGTAGTTGGTTGAATAAGGAGGGGTTGATGGTTTCTGGTTCAGGTCACTGGGTGCATGATGATCTATACCAAGAAGGAGAAGCAGATTTGGGTTACTGGGCCTTGCTGAGTGGGCATGAGAAAGATAAAGAATTTGATTTTGAAATGTAGAATTTGAGGGGAAATAATACAAGGCAGAGGGGCAGAGAGAGAAGCTGAGGGAAGGAACTGGTGGTATAGTTGAAAACTCAGAAGACAGAGTAAATAATTGATGCGTGAGTTCCCTGAGAAGACAGGAAGTGCAGAGCAGACATGAAAGAAGTAATTTATATATGAGAATCTTCCACTCAGAGAGAAGTAAAAATATGTGAGGGTGCCGGTAAGTTCCCAGGTTGAGGAAGAAGAGCCTGGTGGCCTGAGTTCCTTACTGCAGGAGACCTACTGAGAGTTAGGAGATAAGAGAAGGGCATTCAGGAGTTGGGCAAGCTTTGGGGGAGCTCAGGAAGGGGGAGGGAGAGTGAGAAGGAGGTGCCTTTCTGGTCCTGCTCTTAAATGTTGTTTTTTCCCCAGAGTTTCAATATTGACCCTCTTTCACGCACTTCCTGTGTGATCTTCTTTGTTATATTGAATTATACTCCTATCTTCTAAGAGGAACATTGGTAAACTGAAGTTTGTCCAGAGAAGTTAAGTAGTTGACATGGTAGTTCAGAAAATTATTGGTTGGCTTTTCATTTGGGGGGAAGGCATTTTGCTACCTTAATTTGAAATTTAAATTGTTGAAATCACTTGAAAACACTATACAGATCTCATAGTTTCCACCATCAGAGACTAGGTGGCATCATTTATTTCTCCACTGTGATAAAAATCTCAGAACACTGCCAACTCAACATTTTGAAAACATGTTAGCTTTTAGTATAAAATGTTATACTGTAAAGAAATTCTAATAGATACTTATTTTATTTCATGTTATACTTCATGCATTTATTTTTGTTCTATGATTTCTAATAAAGATCTAACTGGAATTCTCAACTCTGATACAAACTATGATGTGCATTATGAACTCTCAAAATGTTTTTTCCTCTAAAAAACCAACTTAATGTCCAGTAGTTGTCAGATAAACCAACGTTCCTCTAAAAAGCCAACTTTTCCTCTAAAAAACCAATGTCCGGTAGTTGTCAGACAGACTGAACTATTTATTTTACAGGTGTGCTGTTCTGCAGGATTAATTGTTCTCACTACAACAAAGCAATAGTTGGTTGGCTTTTCAGTATGGCTCTTTGGTCTTAACTTCCTTATTAAGATATTTATAAATTACTTAAGCACAGTTGGTTAGGACCATGGATGCATAGATAGGTAGAAGGTGGCCTTGATATTGCAGAACATTAACCGAGTGTTTTGATATAATTTCAGGTAACGTTTCATTTGTTGCATTTCCAGTTTCCAGCACCAACTCACCAACAAAGATTTTACCAAAAACCTTAGGACCAATAAATGTGAATGTTGGACCCCAAATGGTAAGAAAATCATCATATCTTAGGACTTGAAACTTTGCTTAGGCAAGACTTATTTAAAGGAGAGTTGTACCAAAGACGCTTGGTCAGATATTCCAGTTAATTTCTTATCTCAGTCACTTATTTTTTAAAGTTTTGTTTTTACCTGAATGTAACTGATTAGTCTTACGAAAAAGAAAGGCGTTATACTCTTCAGTGTTCAATTTTCACGTACTTGAATCTGTGGATTCTGAATGTGTTAATATTAAGGTTTTTGCTCCCTATATGAGGCTTCTCTTGTTTTCAGTTGTTCGATTAAATTGATTTGAAATCTGTTATGTTTTATGTTCTCCTTTTTCTTTTTCTTGTAAAATAGCCTTTACTGCACTAAACCGTGTAATCTCATATAAATTGAATATCATATAAATTGAGTATGACCCAACAGTTAATCTATATTTGGAGCTACTAATTTGAAACTCTTTGATGAAAGGACATTTAGGAAGAAACAACTCAGCAGTTCATTTTAATCTTTAGCAGTAGAAATAATGAATTAAAATGGAAAGTATTTAACTGTTTCTCTGAAGGTATTCCATTAATTATGCTAGAGCTTAAAGTATATAGCACTTTTAAGAAAGCCTTATTTATAAACAGAGTTGCATGCAGCTAATCTAAAAACTATACCTAATTTAAATGGCCTCACCCACCATTAGCAAAAGTATGTAAACATTTGAACAGTAACTCTTCATTGTCAGTGTTTACATCTTCTTATCTATAAAGCAATAAGCATAAATTTTGTTTGTAATGTACGGTACTGTGGACTATGTTAAATGCACAGTTATTTAGACAAAAATCTCTTTTAACATTCTGAATGGCTTCAGAAAGTCTTTGAGATCTTAAGCCATTCCAGACACAACATTTTTCTTGATCCCTTGAGGACTGTTAATCATCTGCAGAATCCGAGCTAAAGATGTTGCACAATACTGTAACTATGAGAAGAATGTAATCTAGTTCCAAGCCTCTTAGAAACTTAAGCTCAGGTGAATATCTGCATTTCAAGGTAGTTCAGGGTATATTTTCAAACGTTTGCTAAGCATTTGCCCCTCACCAGCCACTACAGGAGGTGCAAATGAGATCATACACCTGACTTGAAAGTCGGTATTTTGAAATGTGATTATATAAACATCAAAATTAAACAAACAGATGTGAACTTTCTTGACTTTGACTCTTACAGTACTCTTCTATTTTGAAAGACTGTTTCCTCTTGGTATTTCAGTGATGCTGCTATGGCTCAAATTTGAATTCCTCTTTTAGAAACATAATTGTTCTTCCCATTGTCAGTTTAAACTAATGTACATGTAAGCCTTTACACACTTCAGTTCTGACAGTGATAAGTAGTCCTGTATAGGACGTACCCAATTACTGCAAACCTCAGAATCAGCAAAGCAAAGGTCAGACAGAGAGAAGATTTCGGCCTCTCCTTTGAAACAGGCCAGCCCAAGACCTTCATTTGTCTTCCGAATTCTGAGGTGCTTTTTGTAGTTTTTAGTCTCCAGGCAGGAATCAGAGTTTTCTTTCTGATTTCCTAATATATCGTGGAACCCCAGCGAGAGCCGCTCTCTCTCCTCTTGCTTGTCTCTTTTGAATGTTGTTCCCTCACATTCAATCTCTCATCCATGATTTAAAAAATTTTTTTGTTAGAAAATTCTTAAATGAAACCTCACCTGTTTCCTTCTTACAGTTGTCTTTCTCTACTTGCCCTTTAAATTTTACATGTCCCTTTGGAAGCCAAATCTTCATGGTAGATAGAAATTTCAAAAGGCCTCAAGAAAAAGTTGTTTCCTGTGTTTCTAGAAACTAGTTTAGCAGTAACTGTTTTTTGGGATACTTGCTCTTTTCTTAAAGGTATCTGGTTTTATGGGAGGGGAGAATGGGTACATGTATATGCATGGCTGAGTCCCTTTGCTGTGCACCTGAAACTATCACAACATTGTTAATCAGCTTTATTCCAATACAAAATAAAAAGTTTAAAAAGAAAAAAAAAGGTATCTGGTTTTTTATATAAGATAATCTCATGATTATTTTAACATGGTTAAAAATTGCTTGTTTCTTACAGTGAAAATGAAAATTTTGTCAAATAATGAAATCCTTTAATATAACACTTTGTAGTTATGTAGAGTATTTCTTTTCAGAGTATAGATGCTCTCTTGGCTTTTCTTACTGTAGATGGCAGTAGTACATAAGAAAATCTTCAGAATGAGGTTCAGTTGCTCTTTGATTTATGGCTAACTGTAAACTATTGTCAAAGAAACCGCATGATTACATTTAAGTTAAGGATGTCTGGTTTTTTTGTGGGGAGGTGAGGAAGACTTAAATTTAAAATAAATGTTCATTTTCCTTATCAGATTAACTGAATACTATTTTAGTTTGGGATTTCAAAATTAAGGTTCAGTTTTATAGAGCATATGTGACTTATCACCTGTATGAACTAATTTTCCTGTGTTCGTTGACTTCCCTTTGATTTTGTTTCTTAAGGCTCAGTCACTGTCACTGTCCTAGTTTTAAGAACTCATTGCGTCTCGTAAGGATTTCTAACTTGTGGTTCCAATTCAAGTCGAGCATCCCACCAGTTCGTTCGTTCATGAAACGTTTGTTAAGGACTTCCCAGGCCCTGTGCTAAGAGAAAGGAACAGAGTATTGCTCATCACTCTCAGATCAGGAAAGAATAGCAGCTGACAATCTGACATTAAGGAAGAAAAATAGAGTAGAACATAACAATATATTTCCAAAGTCATTCTCAATAAAGATAACCAGCTTTTCTCTATGTCCTATTTCCCTTCCTCCTTTCTTCGTCTTCTTTTTTTTCTTTTTTTTCTACAAAGCCCTTTAAATCAGGTAAAACCAAGCCTGTAGGGTCCTAATAACAGATAAATAAAAAAACTCCTTAGTAATAATACTGCACAAGTAATGCAGTCTGTTTCATGGGTAAATCAGAATGCTTAGATAAGTTGCTTTCTGGAGACTCCTGTTCTAGGAATAGAGTAGACCAGAGACTGATCAAACGCTCAGAATTTCCCTCTCAAGCTCTCACACTCAGGGTCAGCATGATAGAGAACATCTGAGTGTGTGGTGCAGTGATTGGTGAGAATTATGCCCTTTTCTTACAGGATTTTATATAATCCTTTCTAGCATATCAATGAACAAAGAAGCTACTCTTTTCCATCATTTTAAAAGCTGGGTCTTCTGTCTCAGTTCAATAATATTTATTGATTCTTTCCTATGAGAGTCCCCTAACACTATGGTAGGCCCCGCAGACACTCTCTACCTTTAAAGATCGTGCATTGAAATGGAAGTGAGGAGGTGGTGTGGAATATGTGCAGGGCTAGGAGGTACAGACACCTTGTCTAGTGTTCATATTTTCTCATGAGGCAGACTTCTGAATGCCCTCTTTAATAATCCTTGGCATATTAGGAGAATCAGAATTCTCCAGACATCTGTCAGTATTTGTTGTGTTTTGTTTTTTTTGAACTATAGAATTAACATATCAAAAGCATTTCCTAAGCATTTGTATGTAGTAACATCTCCCTAGCCCCATTAATACCCCCATTCCCTGGAGCATGCCTTTATTCTATTATTTATTTATTTATTTACTTATTTATTTATGAAAATACTTAAAGATATTACTAGGGTGCCAAATTATTTTCACCAATGAAAACTATAAGACCTGGAAAGCAATTTGGCAACACAGATCAAGAAACGTTTTTTACAAGTCCATATCTTTGGACTTCCCTGGTGGTGCAGTGGTCAAGAATCTGCCTGCCAATGCAGTGGACACAGGTTCAATCCCTGGTCCGGGACGATCCCACATGCCATGGAGCAGCTAAGCCCATGCACCACAACTACTGAGCCTGTGCTCCAGAGCCCGCGCACCACAACTACTGAAGCCCGTGTGCCTAGAGCCCGTGTTCCACAACAAGAGAAGCCTGTGCACAGCAAGGAAGAGTAGCCCCCACTCACCGTGACTAGAGAAAGCCCACGTGCAGCAATGAAGACCCAACGCAGCCAAAAATAAATTTTTAAAAAAGAGCAAATTAAACCCCAAATAAATAATTAAAAGTGAAAATCAATAAAATAGAAAACAAAAAATATATAAAAACAATAAAATAAATATTTTTTTTTGGCTGTGTTGGGTCTTCATTGCTACGCACGGGCTTTCTCTAGTTGCGGCAAGCTGGGGCTACTCTCCGTTGCAGTGTGCATGCTTCTCATTGCCGTGGCTTCTCTTGTTGCGGAGCACGGGCTCTAGAGCGCAGGCTCAGTAGCTGTGGCACACGGGCTTAGTTGCTCCGTGGTGTGTGGGATCTTCCCGGACTAGGGCTCGAACCCATGTCCCCTCCATTGGCAGGCAGATTCTTAACCACTGCGCCACCAGGGAAATCCCCAAAATAAAAAAAATTTTTTGAAAAAGTCCATATCCTTAGTTCCGTTAATTCCCTTTCTGGAGTCTATCCATAGGAAATAGAAATTAAAGCCAGTATCATTTTACAGAAATGTTTATCACAGCATTATTTGTAATATTTAATATTTGAATATTCATAAAAATCTAATAATAGGGGATAATTAATCCACATGACAGAGTGTTTTATGGTCTTTAAAATGTCTTCGAAGAATATTTAATGACATGAGGAAATGCTCTTGAAAAAAACAGGTAAAATTATATCTGTATAAGAATCCAAATTGTATTATGTCTTTGTATATGTTGTGGACTGTGAAGAATTAATTTGCTGTTACCCCAGTTCTAGTAAATAGAGTTCAACTGAAATTAGTTTCCATAATTTCAAAGAAAGCTTTTCATTTTTCTGATTTTTAAAATGTTGTCAGTTGCCAACTTAATCCCTCCCAATTGCTGTTCACTTGCTGAAATCTACATTGTGACTTCATATCAGTATTCAGGATACTTGTGCTTTAAGATCTTAGAATATAAATGTATCAGAGGTATTGCTTATATTTAGATGATTGATATTAAGTACATTTTAGACAGTAAGGTTTACTCCTTGTGTATAGGTTAGCATTCAGCAGCATTTTCTGCCTGTAGGTTTTCCTTAATAACTAAGAATATTTTTTTCTTTGTCCTGACTTTACAGATTATAAGTACACCACAGAGACTAACCAGTTCAGGAAGTGTTCTGATTGGGAGTCCATATACCCCTGCACCAGCAATGGTTACTCAGACACACATAGCAGAAGCTACTGGCTGGGTCCCTGGGTAAGAGTGGTACTGCAAATTACCATTTTTAAAAACTTTTTTTTTTTAAGTTCTGATCTTTTTTTCTCACTATCTTGTCTTCTGTTCTTGTTTTATGTTCTTAAAAACTAATATGTTTCCTTTAAAATCACCTGTTTTATTTCACTTTATATCCTAGATATAAATCAGCTCTGGAGCAACCATTTTTTTAAATTTTATTTTATTTTATTAATTAATTAATTAGGCTGCACCACCACAGCATGCAGGATCGATCTTCCCCAACCAGGGATTGAACCTGTGCCCCCTGCAGTGGAAGCATGGAGACCTAACCACTGGACCACCAGGGAAATCCCTGGAGCAACCATTTTTAAACAGAAAAATAGAACAATAACTTGTAACTGAATCTTCTTTCTTCAACTCTGAAAGAAGACTACTGTTTATGATTGTGACATTTAGCCACTTTGGAGATGTAAAAACTGCATTTTATATTGTTTTAACAAACATTAGAAAGGAATTTTATATATACGTGTGTGTGTACTCAGAATTTCCCCTTAAAACCAGCATGTTTATTTCCTTTAAAACCAGAAAAGGAACTAGGAAAGAGAGCCCAAATATATTAAAACTTTCATTGAGTTTTATCTTCGTTCCTTTAAACACTGGGCAATTAAATCAGTATCCCTTCTTTGTTACTCATTTGCCACTTTTAGTATCAAATCTCTATGTTTCTTTACCTGTAAAATACCTTTATTCAACCTTTCTCCACTCCTTATCATTTCACCATCTCATCCTTCCATAAAAGAAAAGAAGTAGTAAAATAAATGATTCCGTTTTAGTTTGTCACTTTAGAAGTTATTTCCAAGGTGGCATGCCACACTGGTGGTTCTATCATTGACTTACAGTTGTGAGTTCTAGCAAACAGTAAATCTTGGTTGAGTAAGAATCTCCTTGCTTCAAGGATATTAAAGAAATGAACGAAATAACAATCCTGGCAAAGTGCTGTAAGCCATACACACAGACAGAGACAGAAGAGTTTCATGTGTATACATAATGTCTTTTCCATTATCGAATAAGATGAAGTGACAGAGTCACCTGTAATTCCTTTGCCTTTATTCAGTCGTTAACAACATTTCTCATGTAGATCTAAGATCTAAAAATCTTGGATTTTTTCATAGCCTTGAGAGAGAATTTAATGAAAGCCAAGCCTGTGCCAGTAGCGTTGGCCGACTTTGGAGGTGACCAGAGTTTGGCTGTTTTCAGCACCAGCTGTGCTTTATGCTGGGGGCAGTCTGATTATCTAATGTTTTTATAGTCATTTCTCCCAGAGCAAATAAAACTTTTCTATGCCTTCTCCTCTATAAATCTGCAGTATTTTCCTCCCTAAAGATTCATTGAGTTCATTTCAAACTATGGCTATCGTGTTGCGATTTCTTTGTCCAGTGATAAAATTTAAGTTTTTATTTCATGTACGTATCTTTTATATTTGTTACTTTTGTGTTTGGATATTTTCAATGTGGAATTAGACAAGTTACAATAAATTATTCATGAAATAAAGTTCTTTATGCATGTTCTTTTTATGGTATCTGTTTTCCTTTTCAGTGATAGAAAACGGGCTAGAGAATTTATAGACTCTGATTTTTCAGAAAGGTGAGTATAAGTTTAACTATTTTGTTTAGGAGATGCTACTGCATAGAGAGGGGTTTGGTGCCCAGACTCTAATGAGATGTTTTTCTTCGTATAACTTTAACTTTGTTGAGTTTCTACCGTTATTTCATTCCACACTGAGTATTCTGCTTCATTCGTCATTACATAAATTTATTGTATTTGTGTGGTTTCACAAGACACTATTCTGTGAGTAGACTGTCTGTTGGCAGTATGCCATTTAGCCCCCTCCCTCCTTTTGGGAGTTGAAGTGTTTTGCCAAAGTGAATACTCCCTATTACCCCCAAATACACAAACATTTTAAAAACAAGTTTCGTTGAACACATTTAAAGGTCATAGTAAATTCTCACTTCGTTTTTTTCCTTCCAGCCTTATTGAGATATAATTGACACACAGCACTGTGTAAGTTTAAGGTATACAGCATGATTTACATACATCATGAAGCGACTATCACAGTAAGTTTAGTGAACATCTGCCATCTCATATAGGTATAAAATTAAAGAAATAAAAAATAAAAATGTCTTTCCTGTGATGAGAACTCTTAGGATTTACTCTTAATAACTTTCATATATAACATACATCAGCGTTACTCTATCATGTTCTACATTACATCTCACCTTTTTCTTAAATAAGACATCCAGTGTAATATAACCTTTCCTTAGACTATTAGGACAGTGGTTCTCAGTTCTTGGTGTGCATCAGAATCACCTGTGGTCTGTTGAATAAACTGCAATTGCCTACTAAGTCAGAAACTCCAGGATTGAAAACTATCACTTTAGGGTCGTTATTTGAACTTAAGTTCAGTGTTCCACAAAAGCCACTCTACTGAATATCGTATTAGTGTCACACTATGTCAAAACAAGACACGTAATCTCAGAGGCTGTTGAGTTCTGTAAGATAGTTACTATTTTAGATAAAACCTTGTCATCAGTGCTTTTTAAAATTTACTTTTGATTCTGAGATTTTGGAATTGCTTTTGTCAATTGTGTTTTCATCTCTTTTCTCCTGTTAGGTCGTCTGCTTTCAATACAATAGTTTTCTGTTTCTCCAGTTTCTAGTTGCTTTCTCTGATTTGCTGTGCACTGAGAAACTACTTGGCCAGATGTGTTAGAATTCAGTCTAAAATAAAAGTGAATAGGTTCTGAGTGAGGACCTTGGGGCTGTATAAAAGAATGTGTGTTTTCTTGCATTGACACTAGCTCTACTTTAGTTCCTTGGTGGCCTTTGTAGTTTACTTCTCACATCTTAACTGTTTTGAACAGATAAGATCATGTCTGAGGAACTGCTATATCATATAGACATATATGGCGAGATGGTCTTTTCTCTCTAATGGAAATTATGGCTCATACTGGTTTTTCTTCATGTATATCCTTGGAAAGGGCAGCAGCACACATTTTTTTTTTTTTTTTTGAGGTACGCGGGCCTCTCACTGCTGTGGCTTCTCCCATTGCGGAGCACAGGCTCCGGACGCGCAGGCTCAGCGGCCATGGCTCACGGGTCCAGCCGCTCCGCGGCATGTGGGATCTTCCCGGACCGGGGCACGAACCCGTGTCCCCTGCATTGGCAGGCGGACTCTCAACCACTGTGCCACCAGGGAAGCCCAGCACAAGTTTTTTTAACCATATATTTAGCACTATTTAAGGCCTTAAAATGGAACTATTCATTAGTTATGATTGGTGGCACCTATGTATTGCAAATAATATAAAAAACAAGGTTCTTTTTATTCTTTATAAGAGAGAAAACTCTAACGAGCACATATAAAAGTACCAGATTAAATTCTTTGGTATAGCCACTGATTCGACTTTCCCCTTCTACATTTGGTTCAGTGGCCTTTTTTCCTAGTGCTTTTTATTATTCTCTTTCTATTCTTTAATATAATTTTTCTATAATGAATCCCGTTCCCTCTCCCTAATCAAGCCACAAAAATTACTACGTGTGGTTTTCTTTTGTTGTTGTTGACCTTACAAATGTTATTTTCCTCCAAATTTATGTGTTTTTCTGTAATGCTGCGAAAAGTCTTCGGTTCCCTTTCCCCAAGTGCTGAGCTTCAAAAAGCCAGCTCTCAACCCAAAGTAATCTTCTTCATCTCTTTAATGTCTTATATGTTGATTTAGTGTCATATGTAATTATTTGTATTACTGTTCCTCAGGGATATGGAGTGAGAGAGAGTGAAAGAGAGAGAGAGAGATAAAACACACACACACATAGTCCCACATAGATAAATACCACCTTTTTATCCTCATCTGACACTTGACAGTACAACCTTAAGTATGTTTTACACAGCTATTCCTTCGTCAGGTTCATTTGCGAGAGCAAGTCAGTTTCTGAAGAAATTTTTTGTTGGTTAAAGATCCATTGAAGTATTCTCATTGGTTTTTTCCCCTGTGTTCTGATCCACTGGACTTGTTTGCAAAGAGCTTGTGGAAGGAGCTGCGAAAGCCCCCTTTCTGGTCTTGCCGGGGGTTTTGATCCTGAAAGATGTTTGCTCACTTTCTTTTTCTCCCTTTGGACAGAATATGGTGGTGTCTTCTAAATGCATCTCTTCCAAATAGGGAAGGGGGACCTATTTGGGATCTCTTGGGTGGAAAGGAGGTCCTGGATGTGTGATGGGCAGTGGCAATAGCTGGCATATGTTTTACTGTATTCCTGTCTTAAATGACTAGGATTTAGCACAGTGGTGTTTCACTGTTCCTTTGTGCTCATGTAATCTTAAGACCTTTTTTTAAAAATTCTGTTGGAATACAGTTAAAACCCTTTTATTTAGAATAAACTAATAATTTATAATAATATAATTTAAACTATAATAAGCTAATAAAAATCAATATAATATCTGTACTGCTTCAGTGATGTTTATGAAGTTGTTTGTTCAACAGTTGTTTTTAAATTACTTTATTTATTTATTTAGTTTTGGCTGTGTTGGGTCTTTGTTGCCACGTGCAGGCTTTCTCTAGTTGTGGCTAGCGGGGGCTACTCTTTGTTGCGGTGTGCAGGCTTCTCATTGCGGTGGCTTCTCTTGTTGCGGAGCACGGGCTCTAGGCACGCAGGCTTCAGTAGTTGTGGCACACAGGCTCAGTAGTAGTGGCTCACAGGCTCTAGAGCACAGGCTGAGTAGTTGTGGCGCACAGGCTTACTTGCTCCGCGGCATGTGGAATTTTCCCGGACCAGGACTCGAACCTGTGTCCCCGGCATTGGCAGGCAGATTCTTAACCACTGCGCCAACAAATATTTTGATGTGATAAATGTTGGTATGTTCTAGGCATTGGCAAGAATAATAAACAAGATAGATAAGTCTCTGCCCGTTAAAGAGCTTATATTTGGGATGGGGGAGCAATAAACAAAATAAGATAATTTTAGATTGTGATAGGTGGTATGTAGAAAACTAAGAAGGACGATTTGTAGAGTATTGGAAGGATGGTGGCTATCTTAGAAAGGCCTTTCTAAGGGGGTGACATTTGAATGCAAGGAAGACAGGCATGTAAATACCCTCAGGGAGCCAGGGGTTCTAGGCAGAAGGAATGGCAAATGCAGAGATTCTAAGTGAGGAACGAGGTTGTTGTATTTGGGGAAGCACAGTGGCTTGGAGAGAGTGAGAAAGTCAAAGAGTGATGTGGGATGGGGATGGAGAGGTAGGCAAGAGTCAGAACATGAAAAGCCTTGTAGGTCATGGTAGAGAATCTGGTTTTTATTCTAAACAGGGTTTTAAGTAGGGAAGTGACATGATCTAATTTACACTGACTGCTGAGGGGGAAATGGACTCTGAGAAGACAAGAACAGAAGCAGGAAAATCAGTTAGAAGGCTGTTGCAGGGCGCACTGGCCTGTCAGTGGAGATGGAAGAAAAAAATGGATAAATTTTGGAAATAGAATCAACAGGATTTATTGATAGATTAGATGAAGGGAAGAGAGAAATAAAAGATGGCTTCTGTTTTTTTGCAGTGAGAGCTGGGTGAATGTTGATGCCATTTAGACTTACTGTACTTAGGAGTAGGTTTGTGGAGGAATTGAGTTTTGTTTTGGACATATGAAGTTTGATAAGTTTATTAGTTATCTAAGTGATCATATCATTAGTGTATAAGTAGTATCATCAGCTTGTAATTCGTCACAGGCCTGGATGACATAACCCAGGGTGGGGAGAGAGTGAAGATCTGTAAGTGATCAACAATTATTTCCCATTCAACAACCCCCGCAACACACACACAATGAATACATATGTACAGGAAAGTGGGGTTTGGGGTTTTTTTCCTAAATTATTTTACTAAATTACTAAATTATTTTGCTGATTTAAACATTCTAGTTAACTTATTTGAATGGGAAATGAGGTTTTTATTGTATATTTTATATAATTTCTTATGTAAATGGAATACATTTATTATAACTTATACCTGGAGTATACTGTTATACTACAGATTTGAGTTTTATATTACTTTTGTAAATAAATATAAATTATTATGGGAAAATATAAAAAGACAGATTGTGGATTCTAGTTAAGTGCCTGGAAAAATAAATACTTTTTATTCCTTGGGAGTAATTCTTTTAAATACTTCATATGAATATGAAATTATGAATACTTCAAATGAAATAAAATACAGCATGCTTTTCAAACTGTGCTGTATTAATAGTTTTATTTTCTTAAATATCAAAAAAATTTTCAATTTGGTTTTATTTGGCAAGGGATGCTTCCTACTGGTTCTTTTTTTTTTTTTGATTTAGGGACTAATAGAGATGATAGTGTGTACATCCTGTGGCCAAATTTTGGTGTTATTTGGAAAGAGGGTCTTGGTGTTTCAGAGAGCTCAGGTTTTAGGAAAATGTGTAAACTCTACTTATTTAAGGTTTAGAGGGCTTCCCTGGTGGCGCAGGGGTTCAGAGTCCGCCTGCCGATGCAGGGGACACGGGTTCGTGCCCCGGTCCGGGAGGATCCCACATGCCGCGGAGCGGCTGGGCCCGTGAGCCATGGCCGCTGAGCCTGCGCGTCCGGAGCCTGTGCTCAGCAACGGGAGAGGCCACAACAGTGAGAGGCCCGCGTACCGCAAAAAAAAAAAAAAAAAGATTTAGATAGGGAGCTTCCAGTTTGAGATGATGGGCTGAACACCCATTTTTAATCCCCAGCCCCTAAGATCGTAATAAAATTTTTTGTGTAAAAAAATAATAAAAAATAAATCTCTTAAATTGCCGTAAAACATGATAGAGATGTAGATTTTCCAAGGACTTGAAGGTGAAAGCTGGTGTGATTATAATGATGACAACTGAAAGTAGAGAAATCCACATCCCAAAATATGCATGGGAGAAGTCAGATTTGGAAGCTGCTCTCGCCTGCACTGACATGGAGAGGCCCCAGGGTCAGAGTTGACAGGTATTAAAAAACAAGAAGGAATTGGCAGGGGAGGTGCTGAGGGCAATGAAATGAAAACTATCCAAGGAGCACCTGGGCCAGTGGAACCTTCTCAACCCTCCAGGTCCACTGTCCCTACCATACTGTCTCCACACACATAAAAATTACGTGTTGTGGCATATATTAGTACTTCATTCCTTTTTATTGCCCAGTTATATAACATTGTATGGATATACCACATTTTGTCTATATTTGTTCATTGATGATGGACATTTGAGTTGTTTTTACTTTTTGGCTATTATAACTACTGCTATGAACGTTTGTGAACAAGTTTTTACGTGGATATAAGTTCTCATTTCTCTTGGATTATATACTTAGGAGTGGAGGTGCTAACAGACAGTTTCTAGAGTGGCTGTACCATTTTACATTCCCACCAGCAATAGGTTGCAGTTTCTCCACATCCTTGCCAATACTTATTCTCCATCTTTTTTTATTATAGCCATACTTGTAAATGTGAAATTGTATCTTTTTTTTTTTTTTTTGCGGTACGCGAGCCTCTCACTGTTGTGGCCTCTCCCGTTGCGGAGCACAGGCTCCGGACGCGCAGTCTCAGCGGCCATGGCTCACGGGCCCAGCCGCTCCGCGGCATGTGGGATCTTCCCGGACCGGGCACGAACCCGGGACCCCTGCATCAGCAGGCGGACTCTCAACCACTGTGCCACCAGGGAAGCCCCTCATTTTGGTTTTGATTTGCTTTTCCCTAATGGTTAATGATGTTGAGCACCTTTTCATATCTTGTTTTCTTTTTATTGAAGTATAGCTGATTTACAATGTTGTGCTGATCTCTGCTGTACAGCAGAGTGACTCAGTTATACACGTATAGACATTCTCTTTTTTACATTCTTTTCCATTATGGTTTATCACAGAATATTGAATATAGTTCCCTGTGCTATACAGTAGGACCTTGTTGTTTATCCATCCTGTATATAATAGTTTACATCTGCTAATCCCAAACTCCCACTCCGTCCCTCTCCCACCCCCTCCCCCTTGGCAACTCTGTTCTCTGTATCTGTGAGTCTGTTTCTGTTTTGTACATAGATTCATTTGTGCCATATTTTAGATTCCACATACAAGTGATACCATGTGGTATCTGTTTTTCTCTTTCTGATTCGCTTCACTTAGTATGATAATCTCTAGTTACATCCATGTTGCTCTAAGTGGCATTATTTCATTCTTTTTTGTGGCTGAGTAGTATTCCATTGTATATATGTACCACATCTTTATCCATTCATCTGTTGATGGACATTTAGGTTGTTTCCATGTTTTGGCTATTGTGAATAGTGCTGCTGTGAACATAGGGGTGCATGTATCTTTTTGAATTATAGTTTTGTCTGGGTATATGCCCAGGAGTGGGATTGCTGGATCATATGGTAATTCTATTTTTCGTTTTCTGAGGAACCTCCATACTGTTCTCCATAGTGGCTGCACCAGCTTACATTCCCACCAACAGTGCAGGAGGGTTTTCTTTTCTCCACACCCTCTCTGGCATTTGCTATTTGTAGACTTTTTAATGATGGCCCTACTTTTTTAAAGATTTATTTATTTATTATTTAATTTATTTATTTTGGGCTGGGTTGGGTCTTAGTTGTGGCACATGGGATCTCCGTTGAGGCATGCCGGATCATTCGTTGTGGCACGCGGGCTCTTTGTTTTGGCGCGCAGGCTTCTCTCTAGTTGTAGTTTTCTCTTCTCTAGTTGTGGCGTGCAGGTTCCAGGGTGCGTGGGCTCTGTAGTTGTGGCACACGGGCTTAGTTGCCCCGTGGCATGTGGGATCTTAGTTCCCTGACCAGGGATCGGACCTGCTTGCCCTGCATTATAAGGCAGATTCTTTACTACTGGACCACCAGGGAAGTCCCCAGTGATGGCCATTCTGACTGGTGTGAAGTGGGTACCTCATTGTTGTTTTGATTTGCATTTCTCTAATAATTAGTGATGTTGAACATCTTTTCTTGGGGCTACTGGCCACCTGTATGTCTTCTTTGGAGAAATGTCTATTAAGATTTTATGCCCATTTTTTGATTGGGTTGTTTGTTTTTTTTGTTGTTGAGTTGTATGAGCTGTTTGTATTATTTTGGAAGTTAATCCCTTGTCTGTTGCATCATTTGCAAATATTTACTCCCAGTCTGTAGGTTGTCTTTTTGGTTTTTTTTTTGTGTGTGTGGTTTCCTTTGCTGTGCAAAACCTTGTAAGTTTGATCAGATCCCATTTGTTTATTTTTGTTTTTATTTCTATTGCCTTGGGAGACTGACCTAAGGAAACATTGGTATGATTTACGTCAGAGTATGATTTATGTCAGAGCATGTTTTGCCTATGCTCTCTTCTAGGAGTTTTATGGTGTCATGTCTTATGTTTAAGTCTTTAAGCCATTTTGAGTTTCTTTTGTGCATGATGTGAAGGTGTGTTCTAACTTTGTTGATTTACATGCAGCTGTCCCAAGTCTTTTTTTTTATTTTACTAGTATAAATATCTTATAAATAATTTCTGGCAGTTTTTAACCAATGAAATATATTGCATAATAAACCACCTCACATCTTCCAGGAAGAAAAAAACACTATATTTGAATAGTAATGACATCACCCACTGAATTAGGACACAGTTGAAATTTGCTTTAAATATTTCTTTGGGGAAGGGGATACACACTTCTACTCAAGAGAAACATTTTTACAGTTCGGAGGTCTTTTGTGTTTTTTTTTTATCATGCCATGAATTCATAGGGACTGGGTTCTGGCAGCTCAGACTCCTTTCCATTGGTTCTCACAAAGTGTGCATCTCTAGGTGGAGCAGGCTGGTGCTTCAATTGAACCCAAGTCCCTTTCTCTTTGGCTTTTTTCTTTTTCTGATCATTTTCCTTCACACGTTTCAGGAAGCCATCTTAGCTCTTAGAGTGCTTAATTTGCTTCATAATCTCTTTGCAGGACTCTTGCCCTTAACTCATTTGTTTACAACAGTGCCAACAGCAGCTGTGTGACATTGTAGACTCTTCTATGCTGCCATGGCAGCATTTTTGAGGTGTTCCTTTTTGAAAAGTGCCCATTCCCTTGATGTCTACAATATCATCTTTCTTGTAGATTGGCATATTTGTAGCCAAAGAAACAACTCCATGTTTTCTAAAAGGCCTAGAGAACATATAGCGGGTACTGCTTCACCCCTTGGTGTTGATCATTTTGGTGAATTACTAGAAGATGGCATTCTTGCTGAAAGGAAGTCTAAATATGTTCCTTGAAAAACTCTATTCCGATCTTTTGGGTTGTTGTTGTTGTTGTTGTTTTTTCTATTGAGTTGTAAGAATTCTTTATGGATTATAGATACAAGACCCTTATCTGATACATGATTTGCAAAAATATTCTCCTATTCTATGGATTGTTTTTTCACCTACTTGAAGCACAGACGTTTTAAATTTTGATTATGTTTATCTGTTGGGTTTTTTTTTTCTTCTTGTGTTACTTATGCTTTTGGTGTCCTATCTTATTTAAAAAAAGAAAAAACATTGTCAAATCCAAGATCACAAAGACTTAACGCCTGTATTTTCTTCTAAGAGTTTTATGGCTTTGCTCTTACATTTAGATCTTTCATCCATCTTGAGTTAATTTTTGTCGCATGTGACATTATAAGGTTAATTTGTCTAATGTAACCCAAAAGCGTATAGAAGATACTTGAAAATGTAGACATTTATTTTTATAACATTTTTCAACCATTTAAATTTTTAAAATAAGCCTGGTTTTCAATGTATCATTTTAAATTATTAGCTAAATTAGAAAAGTTTAACTTTAAGTTTTTTTAAGTTTAACGAAGCTAAATTAACTTTGGGTTTTTTTGGCCGCACTGCGCAGCACATGGAACTTCCCCCACCAGGGCTTGAACCTGCGTCCTCTGCAGTGGAAGCACGGAATCTTAACCACTAGACCGATAGGGAAGTCCTGAGTTATTTTGGTTTTAACCCTCATTTTGTGGTGGGGAAACAAGCATTCCTGAACTATTTTTGTCAAGAAAAGGCACGTCTTTTCTGAATGTGGTGACAGTAGTAGTAAGCCAGATGTGACAATGGAAATAGTTTAAAGAATGAAGAACAATAAAGTTTGTTTTGCTCAGAAGCATGATCCCTTGTATACTGAGTTTGGCTTTTTTCGAAATAATGATGAAATGCTAAAACCACAACATCTTATTTTATAGATATTCAGGCTCGTGAAGCCATCAACACTTAAGCACAAAAGACAACAAAACATAAATAAGTTCAAAAGCAAAAAAAACCACTGAGAAAATAAATAAGAAATTATTGTGCATCTGTTGCCACTATCCATCTGCAGAACGTTTTCACCATCCCATACTGCCACTCCTTACTGATTAAGCAATAACTCCCCACTTTCTCCTCTTCCAGTCTGCGGTAACCATAGTTTTACTTTCTGTCTCTATAAATTTGACTATTTTAGGTGCCTCATATAAGAGGAATCATACAATATTTACCCTTTTGTGTCTGGCTTATTTCACTTATCATGTCTTCAAGGTTCACTCATGTTGTATCAGAATTTCGTTTTTTTAAAAGCTGCAGAATCTGTTATGTGCATTTACCACATTCTGTTTATTCATTCATCTATTGATAGATATTTGGGTTGTTTTCACCTTTTGGCTATTGTGAATATTGCTGGTATGAATGTGGGTATACAAACATCTGTTGGAGACCCTACTTTAAATTTCTTTGGGTATATACCCTAACGTGGAATTGCTGGATCATATGGTAATTACATGCTCAGTTTTTTGTGGAACTACCATAGTATTTTCTACAATGGCTGCACCGTTTTACATTCCCACCAGCAGTGCATGAAGGCTCCAATTTTTCCACATCCTCCCAACACTTAACTGTTTTTTGTTGTTCTTTTTAATAATAGCCATCCTAATGTGTGTGAGTGGTGTCTCATTGTGGTTTTGATTTGCATTTCCCTAATGATTAGCGATGTTGATCGTCTTTTTATGTACTTACTGGCCATTTGTATATCTTCTTGGAAGAAACATCTTTTCAAGTCCTTTGTCCATTTTTGAGTTGAGTTGTTTTTGTTGTTGTTGAGTTCTTTATATAGCCTTTTACCTTTTAATGTTCTTTTACTAGAGGTGTTGTTCACTTAACTTTTAAAGAAGTGGTTTATAGAATTGGTCGCAGAACCAAATCTCCTATCTGTGTACTGCAGGTATTAGCTATTCTAAATTCTGTTGAATTTTAATGTAGACATTGATTGGGTTTTGGCATGCTGCTCCACCAGCCTTGCAAAGATCAGGCTTAATTTCTTTTTTTAAAAAAGTTAATTAACTAATTTATTTATTTTTGGCTGCGTTGGGTCTTCGTTGCTGCGTGTGGGCTTTCTCTGGTTGCGGCGAGTGGGGTCCACTCTTCGTTGCGGTGCGCAGGCTTCTCATTGCGGTGGCTTCTCTTGTTGCGGAGCACAGGCTCTAGGTGCGCGGGCTTCAGTAGTTGTGGCATGTGGGCTCAGTAGTTGTGGCTCGCGGGCTCTAGAGCGCAGGCTCAGTAGTTGTGGCGCACGGGCTTAGTTGCTCTACGGCATGTGGGATCTTCCTGGACCAGTTTTATATGTGATGTATGATTTAATCCTCACAGCAAGATGGGTATTTATGTCTGTATTTTTCAGATCAAGAAAAACTGTGGGATCAGAGTTAAATGAAGTAAACTGCTGAAAATATATAGTTAATAAATAGTTTACCAGTGTTGATACTTAGCCACAGCTTTCTTCAAGTCTATCAATTCGTACACTGAACTAACTGTATAAAACTCATACTGTAGTCTTATATCTGTGTTTCGAGAATATGTTCATAAGCATTTAATAGTTGTTAAAAATCTAGTTATTCCTATCTAGTTTCTTCCTTTAAATATTATCCAGGTATGACTGTAGAGGGCAAATTAGTCAAGTGATCCCCCCAAAACTACTGTATGATTGTCTTATTACTCTCTTTTTAAAAAAGACCTAGAATTATATGAAAAACAACAACCCTGCTTCATCCCTGGCTTTTAAAAAGTATGTAAACACTGAGTTAAGGATTTTATTTACTTTAAGCCATTGTCCAATTCTTAACATAAATGTAAAATCCCACACACAACGTATTTCTTTCAAAATAACTCCTGTCTCTAGCAATTCTTAAGTATTTTGTTACCTAACTTGCACTAATTACGTAAATTTAGGTGTGACTAGCCATTTATGTCTGAATACACTAAACTCTAAGGACAGATCAGCATAGAGTGGGTTGTGTGGGGAAATGTATGTAGCAGACAGGAATTGATGAATTCTTTTGAGAAATGAAATTACTTAGTCCAATGACTGGTACACACTTAAATTCAGGGAGTGTATGCTCTTTACTACCATTAGCACCAGGTTATTAGGGTTATGTAGAAAGGTCACCAGGATGGCCATGTGGAGGAGGAATTGAAAGCCCTCGCCTCTACGCAGCACAAAGGAAAACAGTTATATGGCTCCAGTTATATTCTTTTTTTTTCCTTTTTAAAAAAAAAACTTATTGAAATACAGTTGATTTACAGTATTAGTTTCAGGTGTACAGCAGAGTGATTCAATTATATATTGTTTGTGTCTGTATATATATATATATTTTTTTCAGATTCTTTTCCCTTATAGGTTATTATAAGATATTGAGTATGGTTCCCTGTGCTATACAGTAGGTTCTTGTTGGTTATCTATTTTATATATAGTAGTGTGTATATTCTAACCCCAAACTCCTAGTTTATCCTCCTTCCCTCACGCTTTCCCCTTCAGGAACCATAAGTTTGTTTTCTATGTCTGTGAGTATATTTCTGTTTTGTAAAAATAAGTTAATTTGTATCATTTTTAAAAATATTCTGCATATAAGCAATATCATATGATATTTGTCTTTCTCTTTCTGACTTCACTTAGTATGATAATCTCTTGGTCCATCCATGTTGTTGTAAGTGGCATTATTTCGTTCTTTTTTATGTCTAGTTATATTCTGAGAGAGATTATGAGGGCCTGAACTTACGGCAGTGGGAACAGAGAGAAGAGGTTGAATTTAAGAGCTCTTTAGGACAAGACTTAGATTAGATTTGACAGAATTAGACTGATTAGATAGAAAGGGAGATTAGGATGAATCTGTTGTTTCTGGCTCAGGTGATTGGGTGGATGGTGCCGTCACTCACCTAGATGAGAACTGGAGTAGGTTCAGGAGTTATGGATTGGACATGTTGAGTTCTCCTTTGTATTAATACGGTATTGTGATGTATAAGGACCCCTTCCTGAGAAGGCTGGGCTGAGTGGAGGAAACTGAGCCTAAGGACTAAATCTATGTAAATAACCGAGGATATGCTAGAACCATTATTTTTCTCTTCTTTTTTAAAAAACTCTTTATTTTGGAGAAATTTAAATATAGAAGTACATGATTCATATTATGAGCCTCCTATGTACCCGTCTCTGAACTTAAGCAATAATGGTGTATCTTGTTTTGTATATACCCCTTCTACATTATTTTATTTATTTTTTATTTTTGGCTGTGTCAGGTCTTAGTTGCGGCACACAGGAACTTTTGTTGCCGTGTGCGGGCTCTTCGTAGCAGTGCGTGGGTTTCTCTCTAGTTGTGGTGCATGGGCTCCAGAGCACACGGGCTCAGTGGTTGCGGTGCACAGCTCTCTAGTTGTGGTGTGCAGCCTCCAGAGCACATGGGCTCTGTAGTTGTGGCACGCAGGCTCTCTAGTTGTGGTGTATGGGCTTAGTTGCCCCACAGCATGTGGGATCTTAGTTCCCTGACCAGGGATCGAGCCCACGTCGCCTGCATTGGAAGATGGATTCTTAACCACTGGACCACCAGGGAAGTCCCTATCCCTTCTATATTATTTTAAAGCAAATCCAGGACATCCTATCATCTTCATCGTATCTCAGTATTTATTTCTAAAAAGACTCATTTTTAAACATATCATTATCATACCTAAGAAAATTAGCAGTAATTCCTTAATATCAAATATCTAGTAAGCATTCAGATTTCGAGTTGTTTCAAATGTCATGTTTTGTTTGTTTGCTTTTCTTAAAATTTTGTCAAATAAAATACAGATACAGAAAATCACCAAAAAGCAAATGTATAACTAATGAGTTACTTTAAGGCAAACACTCTTGTAACCATCACCAGATGAGGAAGTAGAACCCCAGAAGCCCCTCCATATGCCCCCATCCCCTCTCTCCCCTATAAATAACCATTACCCTGATTTTTATAGTTATCACTTTCTTGCATGTTTAATTAGTTTTATCACCTAAATGTGCATCCTTTGGAACATTTTAGTCTTGCTCACTAAAAACAAAAGTTGATTGTGTTTTATATATAGAATTTTCCTCTGTCCCATTATTTTCCTATACTTTAGTTGTGGAAGGAACTAGGCCATTTGACCTATCAAATTTCCCACAGTCTAGATTTCGCTGGTTGCACACTCACGTGCATCTCAGTATGCTTCTCTGTTCCCTGTATTTCTGTAGTTTGGCAGTAAGATTCAGAGGCTTTATTAGACTGACGTTTGATCCTTTGGCTGGAATATAGATAGTAGTGTGTTCTTCCGTTAAAAGGCACATAACATTTGATTATCTCTCTTTTTATGATGTGAACACCACTGATGCTTAGTGCTTGTATCTGTTAATTCATGGTGTGTGGCTGTTAGTGTTATTCTGTCACTTCTACTTCATTTACTACAGGCACTACTTTTATATAAAGACTCTTTTCCTCTTCTACAGTTTGTTTACCTGAAGGGACAGTTTATATAGGAAAGCAGAATAAAGCTTGATCCCCTCCCTTTACTGACCAGTTTTCAAGATGATGAGTTTGTTTCTGTCTTCCTCCAAAGGTGAACAAGTCTTCCCTTTAAAAAATATCATTATAGGGACTTCCCTGGTGGTCCAGTGGTTAAGACTCTGTGCTCCCAATGCAGGGGGCACAGGTTCGATCCCTGACTGGGGAACTAAGATCCCGCATGCCACACAATGTGGCCTAAAAATATCATTATGAGGCTTCCCTGGTGGCGCAGTGGTTGAGAGTCTGCCTGCTGATGCAGGGGACACGGGTTCGTGCCCCGGTCCGGGAAGATGCCACATGCCGCGGAGCAGCTAGGCCCGTGAGCCATGGCCGCTGAGCCTGCGCGTCCGGAGCCTGTGCTCCGCAACGGGAGAGGCCACAACAGTGAGAGGCCCGTGTACCGCAAAAAAAAAAAAAAAAATCGTTATAAACTCATGAACGTAAACGTATTTGATGGGTTTCATACAATGCAGTTGTCACTATTGAAACTTAAATTGTCCCGTCTTAGGTCTGTGGGAGCCTCTTCTATAATACTTGACTCATAAGTCCTTTTGATATGACCCTAGATGACGTTGATAGCTTGTTTGTTATCTGGTGTGGCAAGATGTTCCAAGTTCATCTTGTCCATTTCCTGCCCTGTACATGGAATCAGCCATTTCTCTAAGAAGCTCTGGTTTCCTTTAGGGTGAATTATATGTCAAGCTCCAGTTAGGGGCTAAGGATGCTCTCTGCTACCAGGTTGGTCATATTTTCTAGTCCTTTTAAATGGAGAGAGCTAAGATACACACCCACAAAGATACAGTACTTCATGAGTTCATATTGATATTTCCAATTCAAATCTTATTAAACCTCTTCTCCATTACATCCCAATCCTCTTTTTTCCATTCCAAGAATCTTGATCTTTAAGGATGTTGGGGATGAGATGTTAGAATTAATGTATATGGTAATTACTCGTTGACTTTATCCCATAGTACATGCTCAATAGTCCCAAATAATAATACTAATATAACCATTAACATGATTATTGAAAACATTAAAAAAAATTTTTACATATGCCCTCTCCATTCTCTTCCCATTCTTCTAATGGTCATACATAATAGTCCCACAGTATTTGAGCATTTGCCTATTTAAATACTATACTCTCTGCCTCTTAGCCCTCATTTTGTCTCATGTCTACAGGTAACTATACATAAACACTCACAAGGCCTTTATGTCAATGTTTCTTTAGTCATTCTGATTGTCTAAGTCAGTTATGCTGGATACAAAAATCCTTGCCTCATACTTTCTTTCAAATTCTTAAATATATTAATTTTCTTCTAATGTAACAATTTGCTGTTGAAAAATAGGATACTCTCTTTTTCTAGATACCTAAAAAGTTCTTCTTCTTTGAAATACAGCAGTTTTACTAGAATGTTTTGGTGTTTGTCATTCTAGGTTGATAGTCTCTTTTTCCTTTTATTTCATGAACACTTTCTTGACTTACTTAGCATTTAGTATTTATTCTGTTCCCTTGCCTTGATTTTCTTCTTCGATACTCTTATTGTCTATATATTCTTTGCCTCCCTCCAGTATTTCTAGTTTTCTCTTGAGTATCACTCGTGGGAGTCATACGGGCTAGATTGTTGCAACCTCTTCAGTCTTTGTTGGCAGCCTCTTGCACTCAGCTGGTACTGAGAGGTCAAAACTCCTTCTCATTTCAACTGCTGCTCTCAAATTGGCCTGTTGTGCTTTCTAGCAAATTCTTGTTGCCTATTTTGGGCTTATTCTGTTCTGAGTTCCATTAAATGCAGCCTCATTGAATCTCTCTTTTTCTGCCCACGCAGACACTACCGTTTAGGCCTTTTGGCTATTGGTAGTTTGTATTCTGGCATTTGTTGAAGGTACTTTGTCATCTAGTTTTGTTGTAAATGTTGTCGAGGGGTTTAGGTTTTGCTGCCTAGTCGTTCCATCTGTTTTTATGTGGGGATTTGGAGAGTTTGAGAACTACGCTGCTATTGCTGTGTTCCCAGACTCCCCCGTAACTGGGGTGTGTGTGTGTGTGTGTGTGTTTACAGTCTGTATGAATCAGAATTTAAATAAATTGATGTCTTTTATAATCTGTAGATTCCCCCTCTGTATGTCTCTCACTCTTTCGCTCCTCTTTTCCCTTACAAATTATTAGTTGAAGAAACTACATTATATGTCCTGAAGAGGAATCCTAAAGATTTTGCGTATCGCATCTCTCTTGTATAGTTTAACGTGTTCTTCTGTCCTCGGTATTTCCTTCAAACTGGTAGGTGGAGCTGGAGTCTTGAACAGATTCAGCTTCCATCATAGGTTGTACATTCAAAAAACAAACAAAACACTGGATGGGCCAACTCAAGGAAAGCAAACAATACAGAAACAGAAGCACTCCATTTGCAAAGTTGACATTGAAGAATAGGCAGTTCCATAGAAACAGAAAATAGAATAGTGGTTGCCAGGTACAGGGGGCAGGGAGGCTGAGGAGTGACTGCTCATGGGTACAGAGTTTCCTTTTAGGATGAAGAAATTAGGTTGTGGTGATGGTTGCACAACTTCTGAAAACCACTGAATTGTATACTTTAAAAAGACGAAGTTCATGGTACGTAAATGGTATTTCAATAAAGCTGTCATCTTGTAAAAGGAAGTTAGATTTGAAAAGGAAGAGGGTTACCTAATTCTCTGAGACTGGTAGGAAGGTGAGTTGGCATGGGTACACGTGCTGATAAGTTTGTAAGTGACCTCTCCCACTAGCTGTAGACTAATATATTCAACTATCTATTGAATACACCCATTTGGATGTTCTATAGGCATGTCAAACTCAACATCATTGCTGCCCGATAGAATGTAATACAAGACACATGTAAGTTTTAATTTTCCAGCAGCCAATTTAAAAAGTAGATGGAGGGCTTCCCTGGTGGCGCAGTGGTTGAGAGTCCGCCTGCCGATGCAGGGGACACGGGTTCGTGCCCCGGTCCGGGAAGATCCCACATGCCACGGAGCGGCTGGGCCCGTGAGCCATGGCTGCTGAGCCTGCACGTCCGGAGCCTCTGCTCCGCAACGGGAGAGGCCACAACGGTGAGAGGCCCGCGTACCACAAAAAAAAAGTAGATGGAAGTATGTGAAATTGATTTTATATCTTTTATTTAATCTAGTATATCTAAAATAATATATTTCAGCATGTAGTTATAAAAATTATACATGAGCTCTTTTACCTTCATTTCTCGTGAAGGTCTTTGAAATGCAGTATTTCACACTGACAGCATACCCAATTCAGACTTGGCACATTCCAGGTGTTCAATAGACACATGTGGGTTACACCTAGAGTACTGGACAGTGCAAATGAGAAGGTTTAAAATGGAATTCATGAATTCATTGCTGTCTCCTTGATCTCAGTAAATGACCCCTCCTTTTAAGGATCATTGTCCTATTTCTTCTTCCTTACAATCCACATCAATCAATCATTTAGTTCCACTGATTTTTTTTTTTTTTTTTTGGCTGCGTTGGGTCTTCGTTGCTGCGCGCGGGCTTTCTCTAGTTGCGGTGAGCGGGGCACTACTCTTTGTTGCGGTGCATGGGCTTCTCATTGCGGTGGCTTCTCTTGTTGTGGAGCACGGGCTCTAGGCACGTGGGCTTTAGTAGTTGTGCCTCCCGGGCTCAGTAGTTGCAGAGTGCGGGCTCTAGGGCATGCGGGCTTCAGTAGTTTGGCATGCAGGCTCAGTAGTTGTGGCTCACGGGCTTAGTTGCTCCGCAGCATGTGGGATCTTCCTGGACCAGGGATCGAACCTGTGTCTCCTGCATTGGCAGGCAGATTCTTAACCACTGCGCCACCAGGGAAGTCCTCCACTGGTTTTTATCTTTAACATTTTTGCAAATCCATCTCTTCTTATCCGGTCCTACCAGTTTCCTGAAATTCAGCACTGCTTGCCTGGGCTATTACAGTAGCCTCTCAACAGGTCTTCCTGTTTCTGTTTCTGCCCTTCGTAAGTTACTCTGCTGCCAGAATCTCTGCCTCACTGATAATTTCACCAGGCCACTCCCCCACTCAGTACCATTTAGTGGCATCCCAGTATTTCAATAGTAGTCTGTGACCACAATGAGTACTACACAGATGATTGGGAGTGTGGGAAAAAGAAAGTAGACATCTGTCCTTATTCTTTTGAAAAGTACATTTAGCATCTATTTCTTAATGGACATAACACAGTAGAACATGTAAATAACTTATAAACGAATATAATTATACTGATGGAATATGATAAAGTCTAGGTTCCTTTGCATAGCAAACTCCCCATTTCCCCTTTCCCTCCAGCCTCTGGCAGGCACCATTCTACTCTCCGCTTCTGTGAGTTTGACTATTTCAGATCCCTCATGTGAGTGGAATCATGCAATGTTTGTCCTTCTGTGACTGGCTCATTTCACTTAGCATGATGTCCTCCAGGTTCATCCATGTTGTCACATATGGCAGGGTTTTATTCTTTTTCAAGACTGAATAATATTCCAGTGTGTATGTGTGTATATATATATATACATACACACCCCCCCCATATTTTCTTTATCCATTCATCCATCTATGAGTTTTCCATATCTTGACTATTGTGAATGAAGCTGCAATGAACATGACCGATATATCTCTTTGAGATCCTGATTTCAATTCTTTTGGGTATATACCCAGAAATGGGATTGCTGGATTATATGGTAGTTCCATTTTTAATTTTTTGAGGAACCTCCATATTTTTTTTCCATAGCAGCTGTACCATTTTTACATTCCCACCAACAATGTGCAAGGGTTCTATTGTAATTTCTCTACACTCTCACCAACACTTGTTATCTTTTTTTTTTTTAATAATAGTCGTCCTGACAGGTGTGAGATCATATGTCATTGTGGTTTTGATTTGTGTTTCTCTTACGATTAGTGATGTTGAACACCTTTTCATATAGCTGTTGGCCATTTGTATGTTTTCTTTGGAGAAATGTCTATTCATGTCCTTTGCCTATTTTTTTAATTGTGTTATTTGTTTTGCTATTGAGTCGTAGATGTTTCTTAGGTATTTTAGATATTAACCACTTACTACATAAAGGGTTTGCAAATATTTTCTCCCATTCCATGGATTTCCTTTTCATTTTGTTGATTGTTTTCACTGATTCTTACTCCAGGAAGACTTCCTCCAGTTAGACTAGATATCCCTCTTCCCAATTCCCATAGAACATTGTGAATATCTCTGACTTGGCACTTACGTTATTATATTAGAATTATCTGTCATTATATGTCTGTTTTGTCTCTCTTCCGGCCTCAAGACTCATTGAGGGAAAGGATTTTGCCTCGGTTATCATTTTTGTACTTCTAGTCCCTAATACAGTTCCTATTATATAATTGGTACTCAGATATTAGTAGAACTAAACTGTGCCCCTGAAATTTTAATGATTAAGTTATCAAAGGTTAGACCTAGGCATTAACCTAACTTAAGATAACCGAAGATGTAGATTCGTTATTAATACCAATGACCTCTGATTGAAAATTGAGTAGATAACTGAACCTGAGAAGAGTGGTATTTTTAATTTTAGGTGGAAAAAAAAAAAGCTGTAGCATATATAGAATACAAAATGATAAGTATTGAGAATATAAACTCTGCAAGTGCAGAGTTTTTGTCTGTTGTTTTCACGGATCTTCTCCCAATGTGTAAAACAGTCCCTGGCACATAATAATAAGTAACTGGTCAGTAAATATTTATTGAATAAATGAGTGGGCATAGAAAAGCACTCTAGCTTTCCACTTTATTAGGCTTTTAAGGCAAAAATTAAGTTTAAAACATTTCCTTATCTCTAATTCAATGAAAAATTGATCAAATTCCTGTCTTCTCACATTATTTTATGTTTTGTAAAGGAAATCTCTAAAGTATAATGGAGTATAATTTTTTTTTTCTCTTTTAGCAAACGAAGCAAAAAAGGAGATAAAAATGGAAAAGGCTTGAGACATTTTTCAATGAAAGTGTGTGAGAAAGTTCAGCGGAAAGGCACAACATCATATAATGAAGTAGCTGATGAGCTGGTGTCCGAGTTCACCAATTCCAATAACCATCTGGCAGCCGATTCGGTAGGTAGATCATGCACTTGACATTGACTGTGATGAGTGATGCAGCGGTGTCCCTCTCTGGGTTGTCTGTGTCAATTCGGGGATTCGGACAAGCTAGGGAATCCCCAACTCCTCCTTTACTTGAGGGTTTCATAATTGTCTTGGGGAATTTTGTTGTTTTGATTTTTTGTTGTTTTGTCTTAGAAGGAATTCTTTTACTATTTATTTAAACATAAAGATGGACAAGTGGGCTTCCCTGGTGGCGCAGTGGTTGCGAGTCCGCCTGCCAATGCAGGGGACGCGGGTTCGTGCCCCGGTCCGGGAGGATCCCGCATGCCGCGGAGCGGCTGGGCCCGTGAGCCATGGCCGCTGAGCCTGCGCGTCCGGAGCCTGTGCTCCGCAACGGGAGAGGCCACAGCAGTGAGAGGCCCGCGTACCGCAAAAAAAAAAAAAAAAAAAAAAAAAAAAAGATGGACAAGTATTTTTTAAATGTCTTTGGGGGTTATTGAAGAAACATACTTTGTAAAAATATGCTTTTTATATTTGAATGACTTCAAATACATTGCTGAGCCTTTTAGTGTTTCTTCCATGTCTAAGTCAATAAGAAAATTGTATCTCGTTTTTAATTGAAAAAATACTACATGAACATGTTTATAAAAATTCACTTGTACCGAAGAGTATGTAATAAAAAATATCTCTCCTCTACCACAGACCCTAATCTGCCTCCCCAAAGGCACTCTTCACTATTACCAGATTCCTGAGTATCATTCCAGACATTCTACATGCATATATATAAAATAAAATTTATTTCTTTTATTATTGTAAACACAAATGTGATTATGCTTTTGTATGCTTCATTTTATTTTAGTCATTTATTTTTAAAATTTATTTATTTATTTTTGGTTGCGTTGGGTCTTCGTTGCTGTGCGTGGGCTTTCTCTAGTTGTGAGCGGGAGCTACTCTTCGTTGCAGTGCGCGGGCTTCTCATTGTGGTGGCTTCTCTTGTTGTGGAGCATGGGCTCTAGGCGTGTGGGCTTCAGTAGTTGTAGCACACGGGCTAAGTAGTTGTGGCGCACAGGCTTAGTTGCTCCACGGCATGTGGGATCTTCCCAGCCGAGGGCTCGAACCTGTGTCCCCTGCATTGACAGGCGGATTCTTAAGCACTGTGCCGCCAGGAAAGCCTGCATGCTTCAGTTTTAATTTTATTTTCTTAGCAATATTTATCTTAGAGCCTCTTTTTTTAGCACGTATAAATCATTCTCACTTTTTAAAAATGGAGATAAAATTACATGCAGGGAGGGAAATACACATGTCTTAAGTGTGCAATTAAATTATTTTTTCCTTATCTGTTGGGGAATAATTTACATACAATAAGATGTATTCATTTCAAGTGTAAACTTCAGTGAGTTTTGACACTTGTATGCACCTGTGTCATCACCACCATAATCAAGACACAAAACATTTACATCACTCCCAAAAGGTTCTTCCTGCCTTTGTCATCCATCCCTCCCTCTCCCTCTATCTCCAGGCAACTGCTGATATGCTTTTTATCATTATAAATCAGTTTGCATTTTATTTAAATGTAGTCATACTATAGGTATTCCACAACAGTATTAAGTAATAGTAGTAACTGTAGTCATATTGAGTCTTTAATTCTTGACAGTAGAAATATTTGTAGTTTTGCAACCTTAATTATGATAAAGGTTTTATTTTGAGATGATAGTAACCATAACTTAATTTTTTAATGAATGTTTATTTCTTTTTTCTTAATTAAAACAATTAGGAATGGATGCTGAGTTTAATCAAACTCTGGATAGTTTCCTGGAATTTTAGGATTTTTACACTGGTATTAATGAATGAGATTGGTGAGGGTTGTTTTTACTTTTGTTTTTACCATCTTTGCTGTTTTTTTAATAACTTTTTCCCCTTTATTCTGCAGTTCACATGAGTCCCAGACTGGTTTCTCTTCTGGCTTTGTTATTCTTTCAGTGTCTTTGTCAATACAGACATTTCTCCCAGTAGCATATGCAGTTTGATCCCTATCCAGTGAGTACTCATAGGCCTTCAAAGTTCCTGGTTCTCCAGCATCAGAACCTGGGTCCTCCTTTTTGACTGCACCCATGTCTGTCTGTGCTGGGACTCTGCCGCCTTGGTCCCATCACCCTTGAGGTATCCTTAGGCCAGGAACGCCAAACACATTAATGTGCCAAGTCTGAATAAATACGGGAACTACTTCGATCTTAGCGTTGAGAGTAGGGAAGCAGACTGTGTCTGAGTTCTGTTACAAAGAATGCTGTACGCGATTAGCAGCGTCTGCCTTGGCAACACTCACTAGACGTGTCGGGAATGGAGTATTGGGAGGAGAGGCTACGAGCTGGCCCAGGTTCAGAAAGGGACAAGGGGTATATTCCATCGTCACCTTAGGTAGTTGTTCTGCTGCCCAGGCTGCGTTGTCTCACGGGCCAGGTGGCTGGGGAGGCTGACTGAAGGCTCCCCAGGCTCTTGGTGGAAGAGCAGAAGCCCCAAGCTAGAGGGAGCTTGGCAGGGCAGCCCATGCAGGGCCCTAAGGGGGTGTACATGCTGCAGGCTGCCCTGGCATCAGCTCCTTGTCCTCTGGAGTCAGCCTCACGCAGGCAAAGGCAGCTGGATGGCTGTCAAAGAGGCAGATGCAGCTCAGGGGTGAAAACACTCTTCCATGGCACTTACCCAGAAACAACCTTAATCTCTGGATAAACTTGCAAAAATTCCCATTCCAAACTAAAATGGTTTACCTCCTGTGTGCTACCAAGAAATCAAAATAGAATAAAAGGACAGTCTTACTTTAATCAAGTCCGGAATGAGGGCACACTGCTTTGAAAAGCACTGTCTCAGCAGAAGACACAAGGGTGTGTGTAAAAGAATGTTTCTGGAAAATACCAAAGGCACCAAACATACCCCCAGCTTTGCCTTCTGCTTCCCGTCCGTGCCACCCCATACCCTGGGGCAGGGAAGCTACTTTTCCCAGCTGACGCTGGGCATGTCACAGTGCTCCGTGAGCGTGTCCAGGTCTGTGTTGAGTCCTCTGCTCTCGGTTTGTGGGTTTGGGATGCTTTCTTCAGGGTCCTCTCCATTTGCTGCATCTCCTCCAAGGCCACCTGGGCCGAGGTCCACATTTCCAGGCCACACCTCTTCTCCTTGTTCTTTGTGCTCATTCCCATCGCTTCCAGGCGTTTTGCCTTGTCTTTGTCCTTTTTCTTCTGCTTGGTCATGCTGAGCTCTGCCACACCTTTCAGCTTCAAGGGCCCCTTTTGGACCTGCTCGCAGGCCTCCATGGCGCCCGTCTGCAGTTCGGTACCATCTTCGCAATTTTGATTAGTAGTGTTATGCTGGCTTTATAAAATGAATTTAGAGGTTTTCTCTTTCTCTTTACTCTATCACAGATTTAATGGCATTGGATGTCTAGTTCTGTTCCCTGAAATTTTATAGAAATCACCTGAGATGCCATCTAGGCCTGGTGACTTGGTGGGGGGTAGAGTTTAGATAGCTTTTTCCATTTCTTTTTTGGTGATTAGTCTGTTTACAATTGCTTTCTCCATTAAGAGTCAGTTTGGTATTTTATGTTTTCTTAGAATATCCTCCATTTCATCCATGCTCTCAAAATTATTTGCAATTATATTTCCAAAATTAAAAAAACCCAAACATCTCTTAGATTTGTTTGTATCGACCTCCTGTTTTGCAGTTGATTTCTGTTTTTATCTGTATTTAATAGTCTGTTCTCTTTCCTGAAGTTACTTTTGTTATTTCTCTACCCTGCAAACTATGATATATACTTTATTTACTTTTATTATCTTTGTTTAGTAATGAAAGTCTTTGTGGCTGTGACTTTTCCATTTATTTATGTATGTATGTATGTATGTATGTGGCTGCATTGGGTCTTAGTTGTGGCACGTGGGATCTTCGTTGTGGCTCCAGCTTCGCAGGCTCCAGAGTGCGTGGGCTCAGTAGTTGCGGTGTGTGGGCTTAGTTGCCCTGCGGCATGTGGGCTCTTCGTTCCCTGACCAGAGATCGAACCCTGCATCCTCTGCATTGGGAGGCCGATTCTTAACCACTGGACCACCAGGGAAGTCCCGACTTTTCCTCTTGTGCATGGCTTTAGCCATATCCCATTGATTCCGATATGTTATTCTTTAGATATTCTATAACTTTGGTTTTAGTTTCCTCTTTGACCTAAGAATTGCATTAGAAAAGTTTCTTGTAGTTCCAGATGGTAGGAATTTTTGTTCATTGTCATGAATTTTTACCTTTATTACCTATGATCAGAAGTTGTGAGTTGAACTTTTTCCTTTTTGGGGGGATTGCTTTGAGATTTTTCTTGTGAGCCATTATGTGGTGATCTCTTTTTCCTTTAATTTCCCTGGGCACTTGAAAAAAAAAGTGTATGACATTCTGATTTTCAGTGAGCTTCAGAGTTCTCTAAATGGTCTCCCAGCCCCCGTGTGACCCGGCCCAGCATTACCTCTCATCTCCTACTATCCACTCCCTCAGTTACTACACTCCAGCCACACATTTCGTGGATATGCTCCTAATCAAGCCATTGCACTTGCTGTTTCCTTTGCCTGGAATACTCTTTGCTAGGGGTACATATGGTTTCCCTCTCCTCTCCACCGAATCTTCACTCAGCTGTCACTACGATGAGGCATTTCTTCCCAGCACTTCTCAACATCTAACATACATACATTTTTACTAACTACCCACCTCACTCCCGAATATAAGCAAGGGTTGGGTTTTTTTTTCTGTTTATTCACTGCTTTTTTTTTTTTTCTGATAATTTGGAAGGTTTGTAGTCTGTAGTGCTTTAATTTTTTTTTTTTACAACTTTAAGTAACTTCAGTATTTTATTTCTTAAGTTATCACCTACAGACCAGTATCTGTTGATTATGGAGGGAAAAATAGATCAATATGCCTATTATTTACTCCCATCTCCCAGTTTTCCCCTCTGCCACAGGATTCGGATTGATTAGTGGCAGTTGTTAAAAGACTATTATTATTATTGTTGTTTTTATGACTTTAAATGAATATATTGTGCCAAAATTGTTACTTAGTTCCTCTGCTTTGAATTCATGCCCCTTCCAATATCAAAGAGATCAGCAGACTTCCTTTGCTGCCTCCTTCTGATATTTGTGGTTTTATTATCATTATTTCTAGTGTCAGGATTTCTAATATTTACATTCAGTTCTATAACTTAAATTTCCCATTTATTTAAGTTTAGTTCTATATTTAAATTGATTCAGTGCTCCACCATCCTTTATTTTCATGGATTGATTGGATTTGGTTCATATGACCCACCTGTGCACAGTGAGATAAGGGGCTTTTCCACAATGTAAATTAACACAGTTTCCTTCATGAAGAAAGTCTTGCTAACTGCCCCTCCCCCCAAAAAAAGTCAGCTGAACTAAACAGTGTGTATAGTGATCTGTGTGATTATATTTTGGTGCAAGTTCACTATTTTCATTGTATATTAGTAATCGTTCACAGATCAGCACTAGTGCATGGACCACATTTTGAGAAGCACGTTTACTAGAGCTTAAAACATGGATCCTTGGGCTTCCCTGGTGGCGCAGTGGTTGAGAGCCCGCCTGCCGATGCAGGGGACACGGGTTCGTGCCCCGGTCCGGGAAGATCCCACATGCCGCGGAGCGGCTGGGCCCGTGAGCCATGGCCGCTGAGCCTGCGCGTCTGGAGCCTGTGCTCCGCAACGGGAGAGGCCACAACAGTGAGAGGCCCGCGTACCGCAAAAACAAAAACGCAAAAAAACATGGATCCTTGACTTTTCAAAGTCTGATATCCTCCTAGGCACTGCAAGGCCTTAGCCACTTTAACTTCCTTATGCCTTTCTTATATATATACTATTATTGTCATGTATATTAGTTCTATATATATTCTAGACTCTACAAGATATTATGTTTTATACAGTGAGTATTGAGATTTACCTTTAGAGTTGGTCTTCATTCCATCCTACATCTCCAAGCTCCCATCTTAGATTATCTTTCTTTTACCTAAAGAAGGCCCTTTAGTATTGTTTAATTTAGATCTGTTGGTAACATAATCTTTATTTTTAAGATTGTTTTATGTTTTAGATTGCTTGAAAGTATCTAGTTCATCTTTACTTTTGAAGGATACTTGCACTGGGTGTGCAGTTCTTTCAGGTCTTTGAAGATACTATAATAATATTAATTAAATATTCTAATATCCTGTGACTGTATCTTAACCTTTAAAATTTATCACTCAATAAAAATATTTTTTAGCAGGCTTATGACCAGAAGAACATTAGGCGAAGGGTTTATGATGCTTTAAATGTGCTAATGGCAATGAACATAATTTCAAAGGAGAAAAAAGAAATCAAGTGGATTGGCTTGCCTACCAATTCTGCTCAGGAATGTCAGAACCTGGAGGTAAGTGAGGAAAATCTGTTTACAGATAGTAGTTTGCTTTCTTTTACATCAGAGACATTTTAATTTAGAGATATAATCACACAGTATTAAAATATTCCTAATTGTTCGTTCATGTATATTGTGCCTTTTTTTAGCAGATTCTTCTATGTAGAATTTTAGAACTGGAAGGAGATTTAGAGAGGTCTAGTCTGACTCATGTCCTGATGAAACCGAGGGACAGAGAAATTAAATGACTTGATTTTTACTGTTTTTTGGAGATCTTTATTTTATTCTAATTTCATTCTGAGCAGTCTACTAATAAATGTTTGGTGACTCGTGTGATAGAAATGCTATCTTATTTGATGAAATGCTGTATCCATCCAAAAAAATGGATCAAGTTGGCCGTTTATTTCTTGTATTTAACCTTTGACTCTAGAATCTGCAACAGAATGGTATGGTATTTCATTTAAATCCTTATTGGAATGTTCAGCTTACACGAATTTTTGGATGATGTATGCCAAAACATTGTTTATTCTGTTAAGTTTAATCATTAGACAAAATCTTTCCTAAGTGAGCATGTGTCCTGACATACTATTTCTAAATTGATTTGACATAATTTTACTGTCATGGCCATGAAAGGTAATAGGCCAAGGCTGACTACAGCTTTAGAGGTGAATATGGTTGATTTTGTGGGTTTTTTCCGTCCCTTTTTCCCTCCAGCAAATCAAAAAATTTTGGTATTATTAGACTTGTGGATGGAGGGAGAAACCAAGCAGTCATCAGAAGTTCTAGAATAATGTTCTTCATGTGCTACGGTGGATATGTCCTTTTTTCTCCTCCTGATAGAGTGAAATTTGAGGGTTATATTAATTACCAGTAAGATTAAGCCGATAGCAAAGACTCAGTAAGCAGTAATCTATTAGCATCTACCATGTGCTTAAACAAAGATTATACGAGACAAAATCTCTGACCCCAAGGAGCTTTCATACTAATTGAGGAGAGCAGAAATGTAAAAGGAGTTAACCAGAAATGTGATGACACCTGTGAAAGAAGTATGTACAGATTCTCTGGAAAGGTAGCTAAGGGAGGGCTTTACCAAGAAAAAGAAATCCCTGTGCTCAGTCCTGAGGGAGGGGTAGGAGTTTGCCAAGTGGTTTAGGGCAGGGAGGGCTCTCCAGGCAGAGGCACCGCCTGGGCTGAGGCAGGCTGAAGAGGGCGTGCCCGCAGTGGGTGTGGCCAGGGTACAGGCGAGGAGAGAGGGCATAGGTTTCTGAGTGCTAAAGCAGTAGGGACCTGATCCTATAAACAACCGAAGCTGCTGGAGAATGATAAGGAAGAGAGCTGAGGGCACGTGTTCTAAAGGGTCACTCTACTAGTGGGTTGGAATTGAACTGACAGGAAGGTGAGGAGGGAAGGTGAGGGCGGGTGGGTTGGAGAGGGGCTGAGTTCTGGCTGTGGCGGTGAGGCTGCAGAAGTGTTTTAGAGGCAGCGTCAGTACAGCTTGGCCTGGGTGGGTGCAGAGCATGAGGGGCAGGTGGGGGCTGCCCTGTCACAGCCTCAGACACAGGGGGAAGCCCCTGCAGCATCTTTTCAAATGGGGGAGAGCACAGATTCTACAGTGGGTCTTCAGTGTTTTAGGACTCAAGTGTGGTAGTGGTTAGAAGGCACCATGAGAGAAACTCTCGCTGCAGACTAGATGGGGAGCAAACAAGAAAGACGCTGCTTAGTTCCCTGGCAGTTCAGTGGTCAGGACTCAGCGCTCTCACTGCTGTGGTCCCGGCTTTCATCCCTGGTTGGGGAACTAAGATCCTGCAAGCCACGCGGTGCAACCCAAACAAACAAACAAAACATATTTATGGGACTTCCCTGGTGGTCCAGTGGTTAAGACTCCGCGCTTCTGGTTGGGGAACTAAGATCCTGCATGCCGCAAGGCGCAGCCCACAAAAAAAGAAAAAGAAATACGCTGCTGGAGTAGATAAGAAAAATGTCTTATTAGATGACGTTGGCTTTTGCCCAAAGACACAGTGAGGAATTCATCTACGGGAAATTCAGACCCCAATATATGTTTTCTAGGTAGCTGTGAGAGTGAGGAAAATAATAGTTATTTGAAGCTGGGAAATATGTCCCATAAGCATGTTTCTTACAACAAGTAGGGATTTCGTATTGAATATGTAGCCTCTCTGTATTAGCAGCTGTGCCTGTTTAAAAGGCAGTTAAACGGAGATCTTAAATGAGATCTTACCTCATTCTTGGCAGTTCATAGAGCAAAGGAATTAATAATAGGGTCTCTGAAACCAGGTGGCTTAGGTTCAAATCCTGGCTGTTGCCACTCACCAGCTGTGTGACCTTGGGCAGTTACTTAACCCTCTCTGTGCCTCCATTTCCTTACTGCAGAAGGGGTAACAGCAGTACTTACCTCTAGGGTTTTGTGAAGACCAATTAAGAGAACATGTGTCCAGGGCTCAGCTGAGTGCTGGCAAGTAGAGTAGGTATTCACCACGTGTTAGCTGTTACTCTGATAAGCGCTTCTGTAATAAATAGCAACAGGTACTGCAAAGCGAGTGTTCACTCAGGGGATGGTTGTCATCATGGCAGTTGCCACAGTTCTGCTGTCTTGCCTGCGTGCTCACCCAAACCCAGAAGGTGCGATTTGCCTTTACTTATGTTCGTTAAAACGGGTTGAGTGTCTCTAAGGAAAATTCTCGATATCTCAGAACTGGGACCTGAAAAGCGAGCAGTACTTTCTACTCTGCATATGTTCATGCTATTTTGTTACCTGTGTTTTAAAGATCGAGAAGCAGAGGCGGATAGAACGGATAAAGCAGAAGCGGGCCCAGCTTCAGGAACTTCTCCTGCAGGTAAAGAAGCGGGGGTGTGTTTCGTTACCTTCCCTGCCTGTACTCTGCCTCTCCCCTTACTTGCTTTGAGTCAGCGTTTTCTGCTTTGGGTGCCTTTGAGAATCTGGTGGGGCCCTGCTAGGGCAGCCGCTGCCACGCCCGAGCTCATCACCGTGCTCACGACCTGCCCGCCCCACCGACATCAGGGGGCCTCACAGCAGCTCTAACGTGGAACATATTATGCAACAGTTTACTTTTGACTCTTACCCTTACTCTGAACAGAAATTATTTTAGCCCTTATTTGGAACATCAAGGAATAAGGCTAGTTAAATTTTAGGCGCTTTGAGTAAAACAATCTAATCCACCTGTAATACTTATTATCTGTAAGTGACATTATAACATAAAAAGCTTTGTGAAATACCAAAACTGAAGATGCATTTCTGTTTAGGAAAATTAAACTTTATAGTGTAATGAGGATCCCTGTATTTATGCTTTTTTTTGATAACTGTCTAGAATCTGGGTAATTTAAAAAAATATCGTAGAGGCCTTGTATAAAATCATGTGAGGTCAAATCACAGGGTAGATGGACCTTTTTTTTTTCTATTTTTGGTAATTGTCAGTTGGTGTAAAAATTCACTTTGAGCAGTACAGCGAGTCATTTTCAGTCCAATCAGAAAAACTTTGTAAAATGAGCCAGCGAGTCTTTATACTTTTGTTTTTAATCAGCAAATTATCTTTATATGAAAAGCTTTCAACCAATCATGAAATCGATGTGGATTTGAACAACCATAGGTCCTATTTCACTTTTGGTGTAATCTACTTTTCAGAAATAAAGGAAGCAATAAATTACCAAATAATTGTAACATTTTTTTTCCCCCCTAAAATACTCTCTTTGTCTCATGGACAGAATAGTAGTTAAGTATTCCTACATGTTCCAGATTTTTGTTTTTCACTTTCTAGACGTGTATTTCTTTGTTCGTTTTTCACATTTTACGTACACATCAGAGAGGAAGGAGAAAACCGCTAGCCCTTCCACAGCTGTGCGTGGTCTGGGAAGGAAGGAGGGGAGGAAGCGGGGCAGGGGAGACGGGACAGAGGCTCCCGCAACGCAGGCAGCCCCACCAAGATGTTCCCTCCTCATTAGGCACCGCCTTCTCGCTACCCTGTGTCTGCAGCTCACACTGGCCCCTATGGGAACTACCTCTGGAGCAGGCGTCTTACGTATTTTTCATACTGGATTTCCAAAGTAGGCTTTGTTGGAAGAGAGCATTCTGCAGCTTAAAAGAAAAACAAAACTTGAAAGCTGACAGTTTATTCCTGTGCTGCTCCCCATACAGCTCTGCCTGCTGAGAGACCTGGCCTGCCTCGCCGCCACCTTCCCCGGCTGCCTCTCTGTCGTCCCTGTCCCTGCAGCATCTGCAGTATTTCCCTCCCCACTCACAGACCCTGAAACCCTGTGCTAGGCCTTCCTCACATTTCCTCAAAACCCTCATGGAACATTTTGGAGCTTGATTTTTGGCATATGTTATTATAAAAACCTGTTTATCAGTATGCCTGTAATTATCTGTTTATCAGAAAGACTTGCGCTGGGCAAAATTGCCCTCATGTATGTGGTGCTTTCCCATCCCTAGATGGCCAGCACAGAGGATGAACTGGAATATGTTTTCCCTGTTTATCTTTATACAATGAACATTGCTTTTTTTTTTTTTTTTTTAAAGTCCTGAGTTTCTTTTCCTCTACTGTCTCTCAAAGTAAATGTTTATGGAAGATTTCAACCCAGGCACAACCTAGCTGTCAACATTTATAAAAGCAAGTCTCTCTAAACATTAAAATGAAACCCCAAGTATAACTTCTAATCTCCTGGTAGACATATAGCTTATTTCTTCCTCGTAAAATTAAGCAAGTTGTCCCTAAACAGGAAAAATTTGCCTCGCTGCGGCTAAGCTAGCTTAATTTTTTTAACAAGGTCACAGCTGCTGACGTCACGTGACCCAGGTCACTTTTACTTACATGGCACCCTTTCATCCTTGGTGATGTGGGAGAGGAATGGTGTGAGTAGCTTCTGCCTACACATAATCTAGATGCCCTGCTTTTGTCTGTATCATTGTCCCTTCCAGCCAGTAAATCTCTTCCAGAGCTACTAATGCAGGGCAAAATGAATGTCTGAATACACCTGAAGCTGCTTAGCCTCTGAAATAGATGTTAATGAGCCCGGAAACGAACGAAAGGCTGAAGGAAATCAAAGGGCAAAAAATAAGGAACTCAGTCCAAAACAAATGGGAAATGATTTTTCTTTTTTACTATCCAAATAACTTTATATCTGTATTCACAGTGCTTTGCACAAGAAAAATCTTTTTTTTTGTTTTTTTTTTTGCGGTACGCGGGCCTCTCACTGTTGTGGCCTCTCCCGTTGCGGAGCACAGGCTCCGGATGCGCAGGCTCAGCGGCCATGGCTCACGGGCCCAGCCGCTCCGCGGCATGTGGGATCCTCCCGGACCGGGGCACGAACCCGTGTCCCCTGCATCGGCAGGGGGACTCTCAACCACTGCGCCACCTGGGAAGCTCAAGAAAAATCTTTGATGCTATTAAATGTACACAGTATTTAACAATGAATCATACATATATAAGAACTTTTACTTACCGCTGTTTATATGCCACCCTGTACCGAGGCCCTCCCATGGCACTAGGACCACAAAGCTAGGAAAAGTATGGGGGTGTCTCCAAGATGCTTTTTCTAGAAGAGTAAGGAAGCTAGGCAGAAGTATTCAAACGTATAATTCTTTTTCCCAGTTTTACAGTTTCAGCATATTTTTCCTCTATTAAGTGAACTAAGCATTGAATATAAAATAGCCTTAGTTCGTTAGCAGCAGAAAAGAACAAATTAATAAGTATGACTTAAGTAATGTTTGGTAATGAATGGTGTTGACAGTGATGGTTCTGGACACACTGTCAGGGCTAGAATAAATTGGTTTCCCTTCTGTTTTGTGCATTTTAAAAGAGTAAATGTTTACTTTCTAGGGAGATAGCACCCAGCCATTTTAAGATGACAGTAATCTTAATCAAGCTTCAGTTAAGGCCCAGGACCTAAAATAAACACTCGTAGGATAAGGTTGCTAAAACATAGAAAATAATTTAAATGCGTCAGTACTGGGTGAGAAGAGGGAACACGCTGATGGAAGGGTTGAAAGGCTGTGACTTTAGGAGCTTCTTAAGCCAGTATCTGTTCCACAAGCAGATGAAAGACTTCGGCTGCGTAAGGTCTTTCTAGCTGTGGAATTCTGAGATTCGTTTGCCTTATTTAAAGGGGGGTGAGGGGCTTCCCTGGTGGCACAGTGGTTGAGAATCCACCTGCCAATGCAGGGGACACGGGTTCGAGCCCTGGTCCGGGAAGATCCCACGTGCCGCGGAGCAACTAAGCCCGTGCGCCACAACTACTGAGCCTGTGCTCTAGAGTCCGCGAGCCACAACTACTGAGCCCACGTGCCGCAACTACTGAAGCCCGTGCGCCTAAAGCCCATGCTCTGCAACAAGAGAAGCCACCACAGTGAGAAGCCCATGCACTGCAATGAAGACCCAACACAGCCAAAATTAAATAAATAAAATAAAATTTTTAAATAAAATAAAAGGGGGTGGCAGGGTCTCTTTCTTTGACTTTTGATTAATGGTTATAACTTAAAAGTAGCAGCAAAATTCATTGTAAAGATTCAGGCCTTATATACCTTATAATCAATGCGAAGCCTCAGTTCCCTCATCTGGAAGATATCAGGTGGGGAGGGGCTTGGACTAGATTCCGAACTGTGCCCTAAAGATGCTTAGAAGTTCTGTGAAGGAACTAATCGGTGAATGAGGGCAGAGCTGGCAGGACTCAGGACTCAGCCCCAGTGCAGCCAACCAGAGCAAGGATGCTTTGATCTGTTTTATAAACAGTGGGTGTCCCAGAAGATTTCATTTGAAGAAAGCATTCTGTGGCTTTATAAAGTTTGCATATTTCTGGGCTAGACAATCTAAGGGGCATATTTTTAACCCTAAACTCTCAGGAGTCTGTCTGTGTTAGATAAACACTGTATCTGTTGCTGTATCACTCTAAGAAGAGTTGTAGGTGCCACTGGCTCTCCAAGATTTGTAAGATCCTGTTTCTATGCTTGATGGAAACCATGGGTCCCATTTTCTGTGATAGGATATGTTAGACACCATTTAAATGTATATTTTCTTTCCCTCGAAATATATTTATTGAGTTGGATCATTCAAATCTTTTTTCTTAAATGTTTAATTAACTCGTAGGTGAAGGGCCTCTTTAAATGCTCTAATTTTAAACTATATTTTAAATGTATTTAATTCATTTAGTTCCAACTCACTTATCCACGTTAAATAACTATACGGGTAATTTTGTTGATCATTACAGCAAATCGCTTTCAAAAACCTGGTACAGAGAAATCGGCAAAACGAACAGCAGAACCAGGGCCCTCCAGCTCTGAACTCCACCATTCAGCTGCCATTTATAATCATCAATACAAGCAGAAAAACAGTCATAGACTGCAGCATCTCAAGTGACAAGTAAGTGGAGAGCCAGCGGCAGAGGGCGGGGCTGACCTTCTGTTAACCTGATTCCTATCATTTGTAAAATAAAGAAGGTTGTACCCATTATCTGAGCGCACCAAGGCTAACTTCCTTGGGGCTCACGAAACAAGCTTTTCAAACGTGGAGTGCTGTCATCTACTAGCACTCGCTTCCGCATTCACCCTCCGCAGGCCCCTCTCTTGAGCCTGGCACTGTGCTGCCAGTGCTACAGGCATACTGGTGCCCAAGTCAGGATGTGCACGTATGTACACGTATATGGTATAAGTCTGGGCAAGTCACTGCGGTAAAGTAGAGCGTCACTGGGGTCTGGGACAAGGTAGGTTCACTAGTGATTACTGTCATTTATGGTGGAAATAGTTGAGATCAACGTGCGGCACTAAAGCAGTTGTTTGTTTTGCTATATCGTATTTGAGTGTGCTTCTGTTTATAATGAATGAATAGACATGAAAGTGCTATATGCCTTCTCTGCTTGCTTGCTTTCCTATTATCTTATAACCTGAAGTTTGTACTATTTATGACCTTCCTTCATTTTACTCACCCCCAACCTCTGGCAACCACCAGTCTGTTCTCTGCACCTATAAATTTGGTTTTTAAGATCCACGTATGAGGTCCATCATCCGTGTTATTGCAAATGGCAGAATTTCCTTTTTTTTATGGCTGAATATTCCATTTTCTAAATACACCACATTTTCTTTATCCACCCATCCGATGGTGGACACAGGTTGTTTCCATGCCTCGGCTATTATAAATCATGCTGCAGTCAGTGAACATGGGAGTACAGATATCTTTTCAGGATAGTTATTTCATTTCCTTTAGACGTATACCCAGAAGTGGGATTGCTGGATCATGTGATAGTTCTATTTTTAATTTTTTGAGAAACCTCCATACTGTTTCCAGTGGCTGCACCAGTTTACATTCCCACCAGCATGTTTTTCACTTTAACTAAGATTGATGGCAATATTTATCACAGTAAGTGAGAAATAGCAGTTTTCAAAATACAGAATCTATTTGTAACTTATTTTACCCTTCATGAAAACAGTAGTGGTCTTCAGGCTGTGACCAGTATCGAGGTCGTTAAGGGCATAGGGTGCAGAGTGAGGCAGACACAAGTGTGGGTTGTGGCTCCCGCATTTAACTGCTTCAAAAGCTCTGTGTCCAAAGAACAAATGGGGATGATGCCGGGGCCTCTGTCACTTCCTTAGCCTTGTTGTGAGGATTAAATAAGATTATGCCTCGAAGAGGTCTGACTCATGGAAAGTGCTTTGTAAATGTTAGCTACTTTTCCAAGGAGTCAGCATATAACTTATCATCCAAATTTGGGACGCGTTTGAGAGCAAAAGAGGGCTCAGTAACCACATCGGTGCCAGAGGCGTAGCCTAGGACTGTCCTGGGGACTGGAACTTCGAGCCTCTTAGAGCTACTGCATCACCGTGGGGCTTTACCACTCCTGGTTTCTCCCACTCTTTTCTCTGGCAGTGTTGCTTCCCTGTCTTGATTGCATACAGAGATTATGGGTCACTTAAATAAGAAGGAACCAAAAAAAAGAAGAAGAGTAAGAGAAACAACAGGGATTTCTAGAGTGTTTGGTAATTAAGCCTATAGACACAAGTAGAAATAGTAGGGACCATGCAGGCTGTGATGTCAGAAGATGCATTTTTCAATCTTTCCTCTAGTTGTATAGTTTCTTAACTTCTCTGAGATCTCATTTCTTCCTCTGTAAAAACAAGAATTATAGTAGTTAACTTGCTGGTTTACAGATGTTAAATTCATAAAGGACCAGCCCAAATGGTAGATGTATTATTATTCACACACTTAAAATTCTTTACAGAAACATGTGTCTACAAGGACTTGTGACATATTCTTATAAATCTGAGAATTCTAGAGAATGGTTAACATATTTTCGGGAAAAACGGTTAGAATTCTAGTTATTCTCTCTAGTTAGTCTCTTGTTTTGTGGGAAATCATTAAAATTCTCTTCTTTGGTTAATCTTTGAGATCTAAAAGAGTAGCAGGAAAGTGTGGGGACCAGAGACCTAAGGGAATTAAGGATTCTTGTCCTTCTTGGGTGGTTACTGACTCGTGCCCTTTCCTCACCCTCCCCTGAGTGGAGGGAAGGAGGCTCTGAGCTGCTTGTAGGAGCTTGTTATTCAAGGTGGGGTGCAAAAGAGCCTGGTCTTTCAGTTACTTTGGTGATGCAATCCTTTCCCCTTAGCCAGGAGGCTTTCCCACAATGATTACAGGTTACGAAACCTTCAGCTTTTAACGTATGCCTGAAGTCACCCCTGGGGCAGGCATCCACTCCAGATTTTGTGTGGTTTTTTTTTCTTCTGAATTTCTATTAATGTACTTATTTAAATTCATATACTTCAAATTACTTAAATGTGGCATTTTGCTTTAAATTATAAATTTTGCCCTTAAGATCTAGCATAAAAAGTTTTACCCTTGCGTGACTTTAATAGAATTTCATGACAACGTAAGCCCACTGCTGTCCCAGAACTTCGCCTGCACTCTGTCCCTGAGGGGCTGAGGCTCTGGGTGATGGTGCCCCAGGGCATAGCCTGGGAGTCAGATGGACTGTTTCTTCTTACAGTCACCTCTTTATTGAAAGCCTGTGCTAGGTAGCTGGGCATCCTGATTTGGTATTTTACAGAAACGTTCAGAAACGTGCTGTGTGTTATATACGACACTTTTTTCTTGCAGCGTTTTTACTCCTTAGGCCCTCAAGACAGGATTTGGGGGTTGGTTAGTTTGTGAAAAGTCTTCCATTTTCTGCTCATCTGAGGTATCGTGTCGCTAACACTTGACTCATGAAAATGAAGTAAGCATCCAACATGCTTTTTCCTCAACCCTAGTTAGGCCAACTCATAGTAGGAAAGTTAGATATTAAATTGGAAAGGCTTTCTTTGCGTTATTTTTTTGTTAATGACTGCTTGCTTTATTTGTTTTTATTGAAGTATAGTTGACATACAATGTTACGTTAGTTTCAGGTGTACAACATAGGGATTTGACACTTGCATCCATTACAAAATGATCACCGTGATAAGTCTAGTAACCATCTTTCCCTGTACAAACTTATTACAATATTATTGACCATATTCCTTATGCTATATATTATATCCCCATGGCTTATTTTATAATTGGAGGTCTGTACCTTTTAATCCCCTTCACTTATTTCACCCACCACTTTCAGCCCCTCCCATCTGGCAACCGACCACCCATTTGTTCTCTATCAATGTATTTTTATTTGTTTCATCTTTTAGATTCCACATATAAGTGAGATCATATGATATTTGTCTGTCTCTGCCTGGCTTATTTCATTTAGCATAATACCCTCTAGATCTATCCATGTTGTCGCAAACAGCAAGGTTTTTGTTTGTTTTTTTTAATGCCTGACTAGGAATATTCCTCTGTGTTTGTGTGTGTGTGTGTGTGTGTGTGTGTGTGTGTGTACATACCACATCTTTATTCGTTCATCTGTTGATGGACACTTCAGTTGCTTCCATATCATGGCTGTTGTAAATAATGCTTTAGTGAACATTGGGTGTGCACTTTATGTTTCTGAATTAGTGTTTTTGTTTTCTTCAGGTAAATACCTAGAAGTGGAATTGCTAGATAGTATGGTAGTCCTTTTTTTAATTTTTTGAGGAAACCTCCATACTGTTTTCCATAGTGGCTGCACCAGTTTACACTCCCAGCAGCAGTGCACAAGGGTTCCCTTTTCTCCACACCCTCTCCAGCATTTGTTATTTGTTGTCTTTTTGATGATAGCCATTCTGACAGGTGTGAGGTGATATCTTACTGTGGTTTTGATTTGCATTTCCCTGACGATTAGCGATGTTGAGCATCTTTTCATGTGTCTTTTGGCCACCTGTATATCTACTTTGGAAAAATGCCTACATGGGAAGGCTTCCTTAATATTTTATCTTTTGTGACAAAGTTATAGACAGCTTTGAAAAGTATTAGATTTAGACCAAAATTTCTGTCTCCAGTTTGCCACAGCTTAATGAGGGCTGAAATTTATGGACTCCTGTTGTCTGTCACCGGAAAGGTGTTTTAATTGGCAGGTGGTTTATTTGAGATGTCATTCTTCTGAACCCAGCAGAATGACTCATTGCCCTAAACGGTAACAATTTCTAATACTGTAGCTGAGCTTAGGTCCTCATTCTTTTATTGAATATGCAGAGTACAAAACTATTCAGACCTCCCCAATACCGCAGAAAACCCCACACTAACTTTGTTTCCTGATGCAGGTTTGAATATCTTTTTAATTTTGACAATACCTTTGAGATTCATGATGACATAGAAGTGCTGAAGCGGATGGGAATGTCCTTTGGCCTGGAGTCAGGCAAATGCTCCTTGGAGGATCTGAAACTTGCTAAATCACTGGTGCCAAAGGCTTTAGAAGGTTATATCACAGGTATGTTAACTCATGCTTTTTCAGTGTTGTCCTTGATTAAATGTCAGACCCTAACTTGCTAAAACCTTTCTCATAGAAAATTGAAGCCCACACTGTATGCCCTTCCTCAATTCTGTGCCCTTCCCTACCCTAAAATGTAACCTCTCTCTTGAATTTCTTGTTTATCACTACTTGCTTTTCTTTAGAGACACAAACACAAACAAATATAGTAAGCTGGAAACAATTTATTAGTTTTGCCTAATTCTCACCTTTACATAAATAGAATCATAGTGATATATTCTTTTGTGATTTGACTTTTTTCACTCAACATCATGTTCTTTAGATTTGTCCACGTGGTTTCATATAGCTGTAATTGATGCATTTTTACATAGAATTCTTGTATGCATAGAATTCTAGTATGTGGGTAAAGCACAATTTATTTGTTCATTTTACTGATCATAAACCTTTAGTGTGTTTCCAGTCTCTTGATATTTAAACAGTGCTGCTTTGAACATCCCCGTAACTGTATCCCGGTGGCTGTGTGCAAGTGTATAGAGTGAGATTGCTGGGTCAGAGTCGGGTGCATCTTCATCGTTACTAGATGATGCCACAGCTTTCCAATCTGATTGTGCCAAGTTACATTCTCACCTGCAGAGTGAAAGAGTTTTATCTTCCCAGGCAGGTGGATGTGAAATGGTATTGTAATTTTTTAAAATTGAGATTTAATTCATGTACCATTAATACACCATTTTTTTAAAAAAAGTTATTTATTTTTGGCTGCATTGGGTCTCTGGTGCTGCGCGCGGGCTTTCTCTAGTTGCGGCTAGCAGGGCTACTCTTCGTTGCTGTGTGTGGACTTCTCATTGCGGTGGCTTCTCTTGTTGCGGAGCATGGGCTCCAGGCGCGCGGGCTCAGTAGTTGTGGCTCACAGGCTCAATAGTTGTGGTGTGCAGGCTTAGTTGCTCCACGGCATGCGGGTTCTTCCCAGACCAGGGCTTGAACCCGTGTCCCCTGCATTGGCAGGTGGATTCTTAACCAATGCGCTACCAGGGAAGCCCAAAATACATTTTAAAGTGTACAATTCAGTGGTTTTAAGTATATTTACAGGGTTATTATGCAGTCATCACCAACCATTATCTCATTCTAAAACGTCTTATCACCCCAAAAAGAAACCCCACATACACTAGCAGTCACCCTTTATTCCTCCTTTCCTCCCGGCTCCTGGCAGCCACTGATCTACTTCTTGTCACTGTGAATTTGTCCATTCTGGGCCTCTTGTATAAATGGAATCATATAATATGTAGCCTTGGTGACTGACTTCTTTTACTTAATGTAATGTTTTCAAGATTCATCCATCCTGCTTCATCCCTTTTTATTGCCGTTTTGTGGATATACCACATTTTTTAAATCCATTTCTTAGTTGGAAGACATTGGGATTGTTTTCAGTTTTTAGCTATTATGAATGATGTTGCTATAAACATTCTTGTACATGTTTTTTTATGAACATAAGCTTTTGGTTCTGTTGGGTGTATGCCAAGCAGTGGAATTGCTGGGTCATATGATAAACTGTATTTAACATGCTGAGTAACTGCCAAACTATTTTCCAAAGCAGTTGTACTGTTTTACAATCCTACCAGCAATGTACCAGGGTTCTGATTTCTCCATATCCTCCTCCACGCTTGCTCATCTTTTTTATCGCAACCATCCTGGTGGATGTGAAGTGGTGTTTCACGGTGGTTTCAATTTGCATTTTCCTCATGACGGATGACGGTGAGCATCTTTTCATGTGTTTACTGGCGATTTGTATATCTTCCTTGTAGAAATGTCTATTCAGATCCTTTGCCCATTTTTAAATTGGGGTGTTTTAACAGTATAGTGAGTGTACTTGAAAATGGAAACACTATGTTTTGCATGTTCTGAAATTCAGATTTTCACTAATTCAGAAATCTTCTTTATGACTGTCCTAGTTCCTAAGACTGTGGTATATTCTGCACATAGAATTTGGATGTATAGACAAAAGCATTCTTTTGCCTTTGCTTTTGCCAGTTTCCTTCATTTATAAGCATTACTACCTAGAACTAATATTAAAATGCCTTTAAAACATGATGAGAAATTCTAAAGTATATTAAGTCAAATATAAGCAAAGAGGTTGTTTTTATTTTGTTTTATGGTTTTGGCCCTTTAGTCACAACACAAGAGTCTGTTGATTGAGATTTGGTTTCTGTTGGATTTAGTTTTTAAATTCGCACCACCCGCCTCCTGCAAATGGGACCCCCTCTTCTTGCCCCTCAGCGACCCAGTTCCCCGTCCTCACCCCGACCCGCTCCGTGCTCCCCTCGCTCCCCCCAGAGAAGGACCTCCTGTTTTATTAGCAGCTCAGGCATCCTAGCCGTCCAGCAGGGTCTGCATAAAGCTCTTACTCCATAAATCACCAGGACTTTATTTTAGCTCATTCTCAGTGAAAAGACTCAGGGCGATTAGGCGGGCTCTGTGGCTTTGATCTCTTCGTGACCTTGTTTGCAGACCGGGATACAGACTTTCAGGTTAGTTCAGAAGCAGAAGCGTGTGTGCCTTCGGTATGTGGAGGGACAGGGTGGCTCTTGAGGAGGGTTGTGAGAACCGTTGTGTGGGTCCTAGGAAAGAAAGAAATGTTGGCTTCTCAGAGCCACTGTGAAAAGAAAATGTGTCAAGAGCTGTGTTCTGGCAGAAGGTTTCCATATATACTAATTGATAACACTTAGCACAGGATTCTGGCCTTAATTTCATTATGTACGGACTTGTTCTTATTGTTTGTGTTTAAAGTCTACTCTTCTTCTTAGAATTGAAGGGTTTTTGTTGTTGTTTTTTTCCCCACAGCTGCCTTAGTTCGCCTGGGAAGAAAAGATCCACAAGGCCATTTTAAGATGAATGTAGTCATTTAGTTTACTTTTTTCCTATGTGGGAAGCTTCTCACTTGGTCAGGTAGTGCCAGGATAGTGGAGTTTCCAATCCCAGTACACAGTTTCTTTTCCTTTTTGCACAGTGATAATCAAAATAGTTTTATAAAGTATAATAAAAGCTTATTTGGCAAATTACACTTTCTCAGCATACACTTGGTCTTATCTCACAACGTAAGTCAAATAAGTTTCTTTTTTTAGGAATGCATTTCTGCTGTACCTACCACCTGTGTTGTAAACTCACCGTTGAAAGAGATGGTACTCCTTCGTGCGGTAACAGATCTCATGTTCCAGTCACTGCCTTCTCTGAGCTAACATTCTAGATAAGGAGACAAGCGTTTAAACAAGTCGAAGTACAATAAGAATTGGTCAAGGTCGTGATAGGAAAACTATGGTAAATGCATAGAAAATGAGATTGCAAGGACGTAGCCAAAATGTTTCATACAGACTAAAACAGCAACGCCTCTCTCGCCCTCATGAAAAACGCGACTGTGCGTGGCCTTTTAAAATAAGGTCTAGTTCAAGTTGTAAAGCAGAGGGTACCAGGAAGAAGACTAGGCCTCTGGTGCCTAATAGCACTGAGTTCACCAGGGGGCACGAAAGGACGGCGTGCTGGGGGCCTTGGGCAAAAATGTGTCTGTCCTTCTGGCCTAAGGCATTGCGACTTAACTTTGTCTGCACCCACTCGTGCTCAGCTTGTTAACGCCCCGGCCAGAGGCTTTTGTGCTGAGTTCGGCGGGTGTTCAGGAGTAGTACGGCTCTCACTGTACTGAGTGAGCTGCCCTCTCGAGGTCTTCTGTGAGAAGAAAGAATGAAGAGTCTGTGATTGGTTTAATTTGAATTCTTTCCTGCTGTAGTCTGCCTTTCTGTATTCCCCCCACCCACCCACCCACCCACCGCTCTTAAGTTCTATTTTCCAAGCTGAAGAAACCTGGGTTCTTCCCAGGGCAGGAGACTCATCCGGCTGTAATTCAGAACAGGCCGATGGCCTTACTTGTCTGTGTTTTCTTCACGCCATAACAAAAGCAGCCACGGAACTTACAGAGCTGCCATCTGTTTTTGTTTTTCCCTGTAGATATCTCCACAGGACCGTCGTGGTTAAATCAGGGACTGCTTTTGAACTCTACCCAGTCAGTTTCAAACTTAGACCTGACCGCTGGTGCCACCTTGTCCCAATCAAGGTACGTATTTTTTCAGGGTGAGAAGGGCGAGCCGCGAAGCCCTGACCCTCCCTGGAGGGGGAGAGCCAGTGTGCTGCGCCGGCCGGCCGGGTCCCAGGCGGCTCCGGCAGGGCTGGCCTGCGGCTCCCCCCTTCCCCGGGTTCTTTTCCCTGTGTTCTCCAAAGCTTGAGACATCCACCACGTTAATGAGCCTGTGTGTTTTCAATTGTTTGCTAGTGCAAACCAAGGGTTGTGCTTGGATGCTGAAGTGGCCTTAGCAACGGGGCGGCTCCTGGCCGCAGACACTCACCGGTCCGGCAGTGCGGCCTCCCACTGCTCTGAGTCCCGAGGCGAGACCCCCTGTTCCCTCAACGACGAGGACGAGGACGAGGACGAGGAGGACTCCTCCTCCCCAGAATAAAGACAGGCGCAGACCCACGTTCTGCTCTTTGATGCTCATGTGTGTTTTTAGTGTGAGCTCTTGTGTTTGAAACGATTGCTTCGGTCTTTGCCTTTGTTTGCACTGTGTGTTCAGTGAAAACTAGGGAAACACAATAAGCAAATTACCTGAAGGCTGAGAGGATTGAGGTGAAAGTTAACGTAGTGTGAATGAAAACCCTGAACGACAGAGCAGTAGATCACATGGCAAACAAAGCACGTACTCGGAGGTGGCAGAGGGGATAGTCCCTGACTTGGCAGCACGAACGCAGCGCATTTATCTTCCGTGAGGTGGGGCGCCGTGGCCCCCAAACCCACGCAGCCCTCCTTATTGCCGAGGTGGCTCCATGAACAGTCCCCGACGGCCGTGTGCCCCACGCCCCGCTCCCTGCTCTGGGCTGCCTTTCACGAGGCGGAGCTGAACGCGAGAGGTTCCCGGTGGGAGGAGCTGTACAGCGAGGGATGGAGACCCTCGTGGCCCAAGGAGCACAGATTGAACCGCTGAACTAGTTGAAAGTCTAGTCGAGGTGCTTTACGCATCAGCTGCCTTAGACGGCTTCTAGAAAGGAGCGAACGCTAATTCTTGAGTACTTAAGTGACATTTAGAATAATTTATAGTCAAACTGAAATGATCACTATTAGCCAATGCATTGGTGCATAGAATTTTCTAGGGCTACTTCTGGAAGCCAAAATAGAATAGCATTTCCACGTGCATTAAATACTTTGCCAGCACTGCCTTTCGCCAGCAACCTAAATCTGGAGTTTTACAAGAGAAGAAAATTGCCTCTATCGTTTTAATCAGAGCTATGCATTTCATACCGCTTTTTCACCTAGAACAAAACAAAGGAACAAGTCCCTATGACCGAGTTGCTTGCTTACAGGTTCCCTGCCGTAATTGTATGATTTCACCCCGTGTGCAATTTGTGAAAATGAACTGTCATTACTTTTGTCTGAAAAGTATTTCCAGAATACGAACAGCAATGTTTTCCTGTCCATGTCACCTTTGGTACATTCTCATTCATCAAAATGACCATATTGGGTTGATTCCTGGGTCAAACGCATTTCAAACTCACCCGATATTCAGTGTTTCACAGAAACACCAAAAAACGTTGAGCACTCCAGGTGACTGGGTGTGCGGTAGATCAGGACATAGACTGTCAGGTCAGAGCCAAAGATGCCGCTAGGAACCGCGCACTGCTGGGTTCACTTCCCGCCCCTCTGAATACGAGTGTGGAGACACTGCCACCACAGCCAAACCCCGACCTAAGCGCACATTAGTTAAGGTCTTGGAAAGGAGCAAACGATAATGGAAGATTAACTCTAAATCTCTGACTTGAATCATTTGGATTTGCCCCGAGATTATGCATCCAGCGTCTGTGGGCTCAGTGCTGAGCTCAGCCCAAACCAGCTCTTCCCTAAGCCCCGCAGGGGAGCGCGGGAGCCGGTGCCCACAGTGAGCCGGCGGGGAAGGGCCTGGCTGACCCAAACAACCAGTACACAAGGATGTACAACTCTAAGTTCCTTTGAGACAAAACGCATTCCATCAGGAATAAGCCATAGCGCAGACTCAGAGTGCGGAGGGGCCGGAGAGGTGGAGGCAGGTGCAGGAGGGCCCCGTAGCAGCCTGAGTTCCGGGCCACCCTGAGGCCCGGGAGGGCCCGAGGGCCTCCAGGGCACGTTCTGCCTGGAAGGTGTCAGCTGCATCATCAGGGAAAAACCGGGTCTCCTTCAGGCTGCCTCTCCCTCTCCCGAGCCCAACTTTTCTTGCCCCTGGACTTGAAAGGGGCCCAGCGGGGACCTGGAGAGGCCCAGGGCCACAGCGGGCTTTTCAGACTTCAGAATACCATGCCGCAGGTCCCAGGGCCACACATCAGCGTTCATGACAGGTACACCAATCGTGAGTGCTCCTCTACCAGGTAGCAGGCTCCTTGCCAGAGTTCGTGGGGCACCGATCCCCTCCCTCATCTGTTCTCTCTGCTGCTGATAAAATATGGGTTTAAAAGAAAAAGCAACCAAAGACTCCTCTTACCATTCGTTACTGGTGCCCCATCAGTGGCCTCCACAGCCAGCGAGCAGCGTGTGGTGTTTGGCAGGAAGTGGCCTCCGTTCCTCAGTGACACCCTTGGGTTACTGCTGAGGACGCCCAGCAGAGTCACACTGTGGTCACAGGATGTGTTGTCACGGGTGTAAGGCTTTACCTGAGCAGAAAGCTAGACTCAGATGTTTAGAAAGAGAAATTCTGTCATTCTTCTGCTTCTCCCCTAAACAGATTTATGTGGTTCTGAAGTTCATTACTCAGTCACAATTTCGTATAGAAATCAAACAGAAAAAAAAAAAAGGAAATTGTGGTTACAACATCCAGGCTTCTCTATAGGAGTAGCACTTGGGGTTATTTGCACACGCACGTGTACACACACACGCGGACACCCCTCCCAGAGGGTGCTGGTTACACTCTGCTTGGGGGAAGTTCAAGAGTCCCCTTTTCCCTCAAGCGCCAGTGTATTCGGTAACCTTTCCGGTGCACGGTGTCGCGCAGTCAGTGAAGTCGTGATCCGTTTAGCACCAAGCCTGCCGTCTTTGGCCCTGATGTGGGAGGGTCCAGGCAGTGCCCACGGCGCCCAGGCAGCCGCCCACACTTCCTGCCCTTCCCCGCTGCGCGTCTGTCTGACCCGCTTCATTTTCTCCTGTGATGACAAGGTGATGGGAGCAGCTTCAGGAAGTGCATAAACTGTGCCTTATGATCACGGAGGACCTCGGGGAGGGGGCCAGGAAAGGAGGTGCTGAGACGGTGATTCCTCACCTCTCAGCGCTGCCCGCCCCCCTGCAAAACTTTACAAATGACCCCTGTCTTCTAGATATGGTGGGGAGAAAACTGTCTGCAGTTGGCTGCCACTTTACCAGGATAAAGAGGATAACTCTCTTCGTTAGCAGAATTGACAGTTGTCCCCATACTCTGCTCTACCTGAAAAATGATGCCAGGGGCAGCCCCCAGGTACACATGAGCCCCTGCAGGTAATTCAAGCAGAGATAATTCCACAAAGGCGTGGCTCACTTTAGCCGTGCAGACATCAGAAACTCGGCTGTTTGGTAAAACACAGCCCTTTCTGGGCTGCTCAGGTTGTAGAGACAGCAAAGTTTGGGTGTAATCTGGGCCCTGGGACCGTCAGAGCAGAGCATACTGGGCGTGGGTGGGGCAGGGTTAGCAAAGGAAGGAAACTGCCTCAGCTCTTCCTACAAGAAGCACACACAGGGGGAGAAGCCTGGTTAGCTTCATGCGTGAGTCACTTCATGTGGCCTTTGATACCTCACCAGGCCCCTCGCCTCGGGCACATCTGTGAGGTGGCCTTTAGGGCTGCACTGCCACGGTGGTCCCTGCAGGGTCGGGGCTGGACGGTGAATGGGAAGATTTAATCCTTCAGTAAGTGTTCGAGTGAATACAGGACAGAAGATGTTCAGGTGGTTCGTGCTATGGAAAAAATGACAGGGTCATGGGGCAGTGGGGGAAAGGCTACTTTGGCTGGCGGTATCCGGGGAAGGCCCCCTGAGAAAGTGACTTCTGTTCTGAAGCAGACAATTGAAAGACCTCCCTACCAGGCCACCCTACCCCATAACGTGCACTTGGAAATCTCTGCTAAATTCCAAAGGCCCCACTCTTCCAGCTTTCAGTGTACATTTTGGAGTCTGTCAGGGAATTTCTAAGATTAATAAAAGAAAACCAAACTTAGCTACCAGCAGTAGCCATAAACTAAGAGAACATTCTAACCCATGGAGGTCTCCTTGTTGGCTCTGTTACCTTCCAATTGAACCTACACAATAGGAAAGTGAGTAGAAACGGAGAACTTTTCTAGGTGTTTTCTTCTAGTTTTACAAGTTGTTAGATACATAAAGGTCTACTTTTTATATTAGATGTATAAAAGAGAATCTTTTATCCTGCATATGGACTAGTTTTAGCAGAGCTGAAGACTACCTGAGGATCATTTTCCCAAATAGGTTCCCCATTTTCCGGCACCCGAAGCAGTGGTCCCCCAGCACTGACGATCACTCCCACATTTATCCAGACCCACGGGGTGTGCCAGGGCCCCTGCAGGACGCCGCTTGAGCGGCCCTCAGAAACGTGCCTCCCTGCCCTCTGATTCACAGTCATACAACGTTCAGTTCATTTGCTTAACTTCCATTCAAGCCGAAGACTATTACCCAAAAGGAAAATAGTGTCTGACGTTGACTTTACCGTTTTCTAAAAAAGTTCAAGCTAATGCCCACGTAAGTTACATTTCTCAGGAATTAGCCAAGATCTCTCTGGAAAGCTGTGCGTAGATAACCTTCGGGACCCCGTTTTCCCACCTACTTCTACACTCACACTGTGCTAAGGAAGAAAAGGTGAGGGCATAAACTCTGCCCCTCCAGTTCTGACCTGGGAGTCCCTGACAAGTACAGAAGTTTCAGTGGCCGCAGGTGTGCACTGACCACGCTCTTGTGACAGAAGAAAGTATATTCGCTTACTTCTGTGCAGCTGTACTTTCAGAAAAAATCCTGTATTCTTACGGGGCCTTCGCTTTACACGAAGGCCTGTGAATTCCATGCTGTCGTGACCCCTTGCTACTCCAGCAGATCGGACTTTGGTCCTCTGCCTGTAGCTGCCTTAGAAGCCAGCGTAGTGGACACGTGGGGGCAGGACTCGCCCCTTCTCCACCAAGGGCCTCAGAATAGGGTCAAACCCTCCCCACTCACTCAGGCATGTGAAACCGGCCGGGGGCGTGACCGGCCCGATGCCCCTCAGCCTGTCTGGCAGAGCCTGCCCTGCATCCCGAATCTCCCTCCTCCCGGGCCCCACTGCCTCCTACAAACCCAGCCCTCACCCGGGTCCTCCCAGAGGGCTTCTGGGCTAGCATCAGCGCTCTGTCACACCAAGTGCTGAACAGCTGAGCAGCAGGAGTGGACTCCGCCCATGGGTCCCGGCGAGAGGCTGTGGTGTCAGCCTCGGGCCTGTCCCGGCCCGGAAGACCCAGGCTTAGAAGAAACCCGTTCCTCCCTGGGCAGAGCCCTTCACGCACGTTGGAGGTCAACTGGCCCTTCTGTAGCAATGTTAGCTTTTTTCTGTCCGTACCCGTCTCAACCAGGAGACGTCCCCAGATCACGTTTGGGTTTTAAAACCCGTCGCTTTGTCGCTTCAAACTCACCATGTTGTCACTTCCCATGCGCTGTCTTCAGCATGTCGGGCACTAATAGCAAATGGCCTGATGGTTCTGTGTGTTCACGACTGGGGTCAAAGATTTCTCGCAAACCCAAAGTCTCTGGGGACCGAGATTCTCTTCTGCTAAGAGACTTCTCTGAGCGTGTTGCAGTTCTGTTTTTCCCAGTAGAACCGTGGCGGCTTCAGCCGTTCGGTGTCCCGAAAGGCGGACCCACCGGCCGCGCCGGAGCTCGGAGGCCCACAGTTCAGTACTGTGAGGTCTCGAGGCGGCTGCTTTGCCATCACCACCCTGACGGTTAGACAAAAAAGAAAGGCCATGAGCCCAAATCCCCAGCTGGTTCACCTGTTCATTTGTAGATGTCGTACTCTGATCATGTGCTGATAGGTTTTATTTCCAGAAAATACAGTTCTGCTTTTTTCTGCATGAAGGAAACATCATGGTGCCACATGCTTTAAGCAGTTTAAACGAGAAATAAGGGGAAAATGCAAACACCACATCTGACCTGCCTAATGTAGACTTTATTAGATTGAAGTATCTAACCTGATTATTATTTTGTAGCATTCTCAAACTTTGTAAATAAATACCATTATTTTTATATGGAAATTTTATAGAAGAGCTATTTCTGTATACTTAATTATTCCTGGGTTTTCTGAAATTGCTTCCAGTAGGTAATGGACAAGTACTAATCTGTGTTCCTGTAAAGGATGGTTCAAGGACCACCCACAGCAGAATTGATGGGGGGAGTTTTAAAATTTTGCCTCCCTAGGACCCACCCCAGACGCTCACTCAAAAGCTCTGGTGGCAGGGGGGAGGGGGGAGCCTGGGAAGCTGTATTTTTAATAAACTCTTGAGTGGGTTTTTTTGTCCATTACAGTGTGTCTGTCCATCCTGAAAGATTAAAAGAAGGAAAGAAAGGATAAGCATTTGAAATGAGTTTAAGTTGTGCTTGAGGAAAAAAATGTATCAGACTGTTCCATGATTTGAATGAGATGTACTATAGAAAAAATAAATAATTTAAAATAATTGTGGTCTCATTATTAGCAGGCTGATGGCGGTGGTGGTTAGTGAATACTGTGCAGTGCCCAGACCCCGGCCCATCTGAGTCCCTCTCCCCAGGAATTGCCCTTAAAAGGGAGCTGCCTCACCCAAGGTAATATACCACACGCAGCCAGTGAGGGGTACAAGAGGCCCAGCCGCCTTGCCCCAGTTGGGGTATCTGAAGGGCCGTCTCCACGTCAGAGTGCCTCGGGGAATTGGCTGGTTCCTCTGACGACTGTGTCATGGCTCAGCTACCCTCTAGCCCCCCCTGCCCCCCTCACTACTTACAGGTCACGTCCCCAGAGCACTTCAATGCACATCCACCACCTGTCCCACCTAGGATGGAAATGTCACACATTTAAAAGGTTTTCTGCATTGGAGACCTGTGACTTTACATCTTTATAAGATCACTTTAGAAGATAATCGCCTAAAGAATAATGTCTTTACAGTCTCAGAAACAACCGACTGTAATACAGGTTTTTAGGGAGAATGCTCATCTTCCCTTTAACCAAGCCGGCATCAGAGAGACGAGCTACAGTGATGAGTACAGAGTGAGGCCCCAGAAGCCACCGTGGCCCCCAGAACCTCCTGCTCAAGCAATCTCTGCCTGCCTTGGGAGGGGTGGGAGCCCTTGATAACACTGTCTTATATGCAGTCTGAGCTGGGTACGTGGTGGGCACGTGGACAGTCGGAAGGGTTTGGCGCAGTTGGGGGATGGCAGGATGGGGCCACGTCTTAAAGAGACACTAGGAAATGGTGAAGGAAGCACTCACTTGAATGTTAATGTCCAGTGGGACTTCCCTGGGGGTCCAGTGGTTAGGACTCTGTGCTTCCACTGCAGGGGGCACAGGTTCGATCCCTGGTCTGGGAACTGAGATCCTGCAAGCCATGCTGCATGGCGAAAAAAAAAAAAAAAGAATGTTAATGTCCAGGAAGAAAGGCATCCTCCCTTAAAGACTCTCACTTGAGTTGAGCAGACCAAGTCAGTGATGGTGGTGTGGACTGTCCAGTGTTGACGTGGGGAGCCAGTGCCCGCCCCCTTTCCCAGGGATTTCCTGGAGTGGTGAGCCCAAGCTGGTAGCAGCTCCTCCCTAGGGCTATTTGGCGAACGTGTCCAAGGACCCATGCGAGTAACACTGGATCACTTATTTGGCCATGAGGACATGCTTTGCTCTTGTGGCCGCATGGGGGATGTCGTGCGAGACTGCTGGGAGTGTCGTTGGTAGCTGTCAACACAACCAGTGGCCACGGGCTTGGCCGGGGAGATGTCCACAGAGCCCCAGCAGTTGTTTACGTCAATACCCAGTTCCTTGAGCTGGGCTCTGCTGAGGCGACAAGGCATCAGCGAGAAGATGGCCTCAGCCAAGGGTCTTCCCCAGAAGCCAGAACTCATCTGACAATCGACTGTTGCCTTTTTCGGTTCCTACTCCCAGAGCTAGTTTTTCCCCATTCCATCGGACAGACGAACTGCTACGGTAGTTCCATCCTCCTTCCATTTCTGTGTCTTATTTATTTGAGCGCTGGCTCCTCTAACTGCTGCTTGCGCCTGAGAACACCTTGAAACTTCCCCCGTTTCTTGCCTGGGAAGAGGGCTCCGCGTGTTCATACCGTGAACCACTCCCAAATGCCCGGGAGCTCCCTGCTCACTGCCAGCTCAGCCTTCTTCCCGAGAGGCCTTTCCAGCTTCTTGCTGAAACTTGCTTTCAGGAAATCTAAGCGTATAAAATGCTCTGTAGTAAAGGCAGGCCTGTATCAGGGTGGGTGAAACCAATCCCACTGAATGCAAAGTACAATTTGTCATGACCCCTCTTTCACTTTCATGCAAATCACTTTGCCATTTCTGCCACTGGGGCACAGCTCCCATCGCCAACCACTTCCTTCTCGCTTGCTTGTCTCCTGCCTTACTCAAGGGCCTCGAGTACTATGATGCCTGTCATACTGAGGTCAGATTTGTTTTCATGCCCTAGCACTTGGCCATGGCCCCCAAAAGCCAGAATTTGATTAGAAATCCCCAAAAAAGTATGCACTAAAGCCCCAAAATAATGGTCCTTAAAAAGGTACCATCTCCACAGGAATTATTTTCAGATTCTGCTAATAAATAGATTTGTTTTTGAACCTCCAGTGAACAAAGTCTTGTATTGCATCTTTAAAAAAAATATTTATTTTTGGCTGCATTGGGTCTTAGTTGTGACACATGGGATCTTCGTTGAGGCACGTGGGCTTCTCTCTAGTTCTGGCGTGTGGGCTCGGTAGTTGCAGTGCGTGGGCTCTCTAGTCGTGGCATGCAGACTACAGAGCACATGGGCTCTGTAGTTGCGGCATGCAGGCTCTCTAATTGTGTCTTGCGTGCTCAGTAGTTGCAGTGCATGGGCTTAGTTGCCCCACAGCACGTGGAATCTTAGTTCCCTGACCAGGGATCGAACCCACGCCCCCTGCATTGGAAGTGCGTATTCTTAACCATTGGACCACCAAGGAAGTCCCTTGTATTGCATCTTTAATCTGAATACAACAAGAAGTGCTCTCACAGAAGGTGTCTGTAGAACATCTAGGTGCGGCCTGCTTCGTGCGATGGGCCGTTGGAGCAGTGCTGGGCTCTTCCACTCCTGCCCGTCCTGCGATCATCTAAAAGATGAACAGTTTCCTCAAGGTTTATCAAAATTCAGTTTATAAATCACTATTAACACTTGTAAGAATGATAGATTTTTTACTTTAAAAATACTTGTGGAAATAATTTTTTAAGAACAAAAACCAGGGACTTCCCTGGCGGTCCAGTAGTTAAGATTCCGCGCTTCCCCCGCAGGGACACGGCTTCGATACCTGGTTGGGGAACTAAGATCCCGTATGCCTTGCAGCATGGCAAAAAACAAAAACAAAAAAAAAAACACAAACCAAAACGTAAGCCCAGTGGACACTCCTGAAAGTCAGACTAAAGGCATGTAAGGAGACAGAGACCATCAAACTGCAGTTCCTACTGGGGGCGGTTAGTGTCCCGCGGGCCTCGTCAGACAGGCAGGCGGGCCGGGGCAGGCCGTGGGGCTGCCTGCTTCTTCCTAGGTGTTGGCTCCGACCCTGGCAGCACCGCAGAGAAGACAGGCAGCTTCAAAAGCCACAGGCTCTGGCTTCCTCACCTGCACTCCTGGATGCAGACCTTTGGAGGAGGCGTCTGTCTTCAAAGACAGTGTTTGTTAACGGGCAACACCTTCTCCAGGGCTTCCAGGGCCAAATTCCTCAAAAGACATTTCTAAAACCTCTGGAATGAGGGTCGGTATCAGGGCAGCTGTTTCCTCCCTGTTGGGCCTCTGTGCCAGGAACCTGGCCTGTACGTGACTGGGCAGGTTAAGGACAGGCCTGGCCAAAGAAATCCGCTTGCTGAGGGGAGAGAGTTTCCCCTGTGGCTTCCCCACCCTGAATCCCTTTTGAAAGTCTTCTCAGAGCCTGGAGGGCAAAAGCATGAGCAAGTTGCAGGGTTGGCTGGAGTTAGGCCGGGGAGGTAGGTGCTTGCTGGGGCCACTCCCAGTCATCATGATAAAGGACAGACACGGAGCAGATGGGGAAAAAACTCCAGGAGAAACACCACAGGCAGAACAAACACAGAAATGAAAAACTGCGACGCCCACGTAGCATGAGCCATGGGGGCCATGCAGGCGCTGGAGGGCCTCGCCCGTCAGCCAGTAGCGGCTGGAAAGCAGCACAATCTCCTGTGAGGTGGCCATGTGCTTTGCTTAAGTTTTTGTTTGTAAGACTCAACAAATACCAGCTGCTGCACTGGGAGTCCCTGATGGAGTTAAAGTCCTGCTGGGTATACGGTAATGGATTGACGAGACAAGTCGGTAACACAGTCTACTCATCTGATAAGCTTGGATGAGCTGGCATTTGAGAAATTTTAGTTGACTTTTTTTTTTTTTTTTTTTTGCGGTATGCGGGCCTCTCACTGTTGTGGCCTCTCCCGTTGTGGAGCACAGGCTCTGGACGCGCAGGCTCAGCGGCCATGGCTCAGGGGCCCAGCCGCTCCGCGGCATGTGGGATCTTCCCGGACCGGGGCACGAACCTGTGTCCCCTGCATCTGCAGGCGGACTCTCAACCACTGCGCCACCAGGGAAGCCCAGCTGACGTTTATTTACATTTGCGTGTGTGTACACAAATTCCGTAATTCCTAGGCATCGTCTGATAACAAAATTCTAATTTTTCTGTAGGATTTTGTCATGTTCAATAAGCAGTATTAGAACACACTCTGCAGTTGACAGTCTGTTGACTTTCTTGGCAAATTTTTTTTTTTTTGTTTTGTTTTGTTTTGTTTTTTTTTTTGCTGTACATGGGCCTCTCACTGTTGTGGCCTGTCCCGCTGCGGAGCACAGGCTCCGGACGCGCAGGCTCAGCGGCCATGGCTCACGGGCCCAGCCGCTCCACGGCATGTGGGATCTTCCTGGACCGGGGGATGAACCCGTGTCCCCGGCATCGGCAGGCGGACTCTCAACCACTGTGCCACCAGGGAAGCCCTCTTGGCAAATTTTTAAGTGAAGAGAGACACAGTCAGGAAAGTAGGGAGTGTAGCCAGGCTTTGGCCAGATCATTCATGCTGAAGGTGAGAGTGCTCCTTGGTTATTCAGGCAAACCAAAGGGTCAACATAAAGAGTGTGTAGTTCACCTGTTCATTCGTTCATTCACTCGTTTGCACACCTTGACCTGTCTTCCTCTGATCACAGCGTGTGTGCACGTGGGGGTGGGCTGGCTGGGGCTGTTTGAGGGACCTCCGTGCAAGAGGAGGGAGGGAAGCCCCTGCAGCTCACAGGCTCCAGCATCACAAACCGGCACCCACCTCACTCGGCAATTCTCAGGCTTCACTGTCAGTGGGAGGGAACCCAGGGAAAATCTTTGTCTCTGAGAAATTAGAAGTTCTCTGAAAATAACCTACAATAGGAACTTGTTTCTTATACATGGACTTTCTTTCATCTTTGTAAATTCAGGGCCTGGCACAGTAACTGGTATGTAATGATAGGTTCTTAGTCTTTATTGAACGAGTGAATGAACGAACGCATGAACAGGTGAACTGCACACTCTTTATGCTGACCCTTTGGTTCGCCCAAATGACCAAATAGCACTCTCACCTTCAGCATGAATGATCTGGCCAAAGCCTGGCTAACCTGGAAAGACTGACCTCTTAACCATCCTATGTTCTGCTGGATTGAGTCAAGAGAGGACAAGACGGTGAAAAGAGACATTTGCCTGGCTTCGGAAGTAACTGGGTGATAGGAGCAAATAAGCTGATGCAAGGAGAAAAACTCTGCCTGTTGGGGAGAAGGTCGGGGGTAGCAGGCCTCACTGTCACCCGCCTCTGGGTCCTACCTGACAAATCCTTTCTAGCGACTCGCCCACAGGCCCGACTGTGCTTTTCCAACCAGCCCAGGCCCCTGCGTACTATACGCTTCTCTCCCCACCAGGACGTTAGTAGTTTATTTTCTATGAGCCAGTAAGAGACGATAGAAAGATGAGGGCTCCACTCTGATAAGTCTCAAGCCAATATGGTTTGTGTTTCCAATACAGAAACAGCTGCTTCATGCCCCCCGCCCCCGGCACCAGTCCAGTACCAGCTAGTTCTGTCTTTCCACTGCTGCCATTAACACACTTGTTCTAACCAGCAGCCACTGGATTTTTCCATACTTGAGTGTGGGCAGCTGTTAACAAGAGAACACTTGCCCAGAGAAGCCAGCAAGCATGGGAAGGAATGAGCTTGTTACACAGTCAAAAACAGATGACTAGGAACTACATGAAGTCCGTAGCACTTCCAGCTGCTTTCCATGTGAATTTATCAGTAACAATTCCACAGGAGAAGCTTGAGTGGGAGAGAAGGTGAGGGACTGTCCTAAGGTCATGAAGAGACCAAATCACTTGCAAAAGAGAGTTCCAGCCAGAGAGCTTACCTCACCCAATCTTTGTATCCAGGGAGGGAAAAGCCTTAAATGCTGGAGGGGCCGACACGAGGCTCCCCACAAGCCCTCTCCTCAGAAGTCCATTTTAAAAGGCCTCCTGGGACTTCCCTCGTGGCGCAGTGGTTAGGAATCTGCCTGCCAACACAGGGGACACGGGTTTGAGCCCCGGACCGGGAACAGCCCACATGCCGTGGAGCGACTAAGCCCGTGCGCCACAATTACTGAGCCCACGTGCCACAACTACTGAGCCCATGTGCCACAACTACTGAAGCCCGCGCACCTAGAGCCCGTGCCCTGCCACAAGAGAAGCCACCGCAATGAGAAGCCCACGCACTGCAACACCCACGCACCGCAACCAAGAGTAGCCCCCGCTCGCCGCAACTAGGGAAAGCCCGTGTGCAGCAACGAAGACCCAACGCAGCCCAAAATAAAATAAATTTATAAAAAATAAATTAAAAAAAATAAATTAAAAGGCTTCCTGGGCCAGGCACAGAGCTGTTTTCTTAGTCTCTGCACCCATAGGTGTATCACAGGCCAGGGATGCACCTCTCTTGGGGCAAAACTGTTCTAGTCATTTGTAGGTTGAATTAGCGACTAGTCTTTGATGGGGCAAGATTCTTTTCTACTACCCCAGGGAACTGCCGCCAACCCCTAGCAAGTCTCCCAAGCTGAACGGTGGGCACTGGCTCCAGATGCCCACGGTGGTCAGAGTGCAGGGATGCGCCTGGACCAGGGAGACTCTGAGGGAAGACAGAAATCCTTTGTTCCTAAATAATGAATCTTCTTTAACAGTTATAGCTCTCTTCTTCGGTGCTGCCTACAGAGCGGGCAGCATCTCCTACCCGGGATCATGGCTACCCTCAGACCACTCGTGAAGCCCAAGATGGTCAAAACCTGATGAACCAAGAAGTTCATCCGGCACCAGTCAGACTGATATGTCAGAATGAAGCGGAACTGGTGGAAGCCCAGAGGCATTGACAACAGGGTGCGCAGGAGATTCAAGGGCCAAAGGTTGATGCCCAACATCAGTTACGGAAGCAACAAGGAAACAAAGCACATGCTGCCAGTGGGTTCCGGAAGCTCCTGGTCCACAGTGTCAAGGAGCTTGAAGTGCTGCTGACGTGCAACAAATCTTTCTGTGCTGAGACTGCTCACAGCCTCTCCTCCGAGAACTGCAAAGCCGTTTTGGAGAGAGCAGCCCAGCTGGCCACCAGTCACCAATCCCAACGCCAGGCTGCACAGTGAAGAAAATGAATAGACAGCTCATGTGCACATTGTGTTTGTGTTAATAAAACCATGAAACTTGGCCAAAAAAAAAAAAGACACACCAGTAATAAAAAGCAGCTAAGGCATCTAGCGCTAATTGCCAGGCACTCTTCTAAGCACTCGCCCTACTTTACAGACAAAACTAAGGAAACAGAGAGGTTACTGTCCGAGGTCACACAGCTCTGAGCAGGGGGCAGAGCGAGGACTGAAAGCGAGCCCAGGCTGTGCTCTTAAGGATAAATTAGAGCTGCCCCTAGTCCCTCCAAGGCAGTCTTTTCAATTCTGGTAAGTGTATTGTCTTAAGTTTTATACAAAGAAATCCAGGTCAAACAGGCTGTCACCTGACCCAGAGTTAGTTGGGGGCGGGGTGAGGGTGGTCAGTTCTCTGGGTTTTGAGGGGAACGAGAGTCTGGTGTTGAGATCTGTGCAGTTAGTTGGGACAGTGGCCCAGGAAAGAATGACTAAGGCCGAGAGCAAAGCCCCTCTCTCTCCTGTGCCAGCCTCTCCCAGGGAGGGAAGTGTCTTTTGGAAGTGGGGTCCCCAGCAGGCGGTGTCTGAAGGTGGCATGGCTGTGCCCACAAGTCTCCTGTGTTTGCCTCCCTGCCCACCTCTTGACCCTGTGAGCTTCTTTCTCAGGCAAGCTCTCCCCAAATGGTGGCCAGATGGTCCCCAGCAGCTGCTGGATTCCTCAGTGCCCTCCAGCCCTCTAGCCCAGAGGTCAGCGCTTCTCCTGACCAGTGTCTTGGGGTTTACTCTTCTTGGACCAGCCTGGGCCACATGCCACCCCGACACCAACCAGTGTGGCTGCAAAGAGCATGCAGATGAGCTCAGCCCGGGCAACCCCTCGCCCTTGGAAACAGGTCAGTGTGGCAGCCCTGCCTGGACCGCGTGGCCTGAGGTGGGGAACATCAAGGCGCTGTGATGGGCCTGGCAGAGACGGGTCAGGGCAGGAAGAGACACGGACACCCGCATTTACCCAGAGCAGCCTTGCTGGAGGAGACCCTCTTAAAAGTGAAAGCATTTGCATTCTACAGCAACACTGTTTTATGTGCTGCTGTGAAGTTAAACACAGTGGGGGTGGTCTGGGCACTTACAAAAACAGCCATGCTTTTCAATAGTGCATTGAAATGCTGGAATTCATGGGATGGCAGGTCTGGAGCAAAGACCTGGATTTCCACTGCGGCTCCACTAAAAGTAAGTCCCTGGGCTGGACTTGTTTCCATCCTCACAGAAGGGGAGCCTCACCTCCACCCTCCATGCCTCACAGGCATCTCAGGAGAAATATGAATGTGAAAGTGCTTAGCGCTGTTGCAGGCATGTTCAATCCTGAGCAAAATCCCTCAGGAACTGGGGCAAAGTGAGTATGGCCAGAAGTCAGTACGACAGACAGACGACAAGTGCAGGGGCCTCTGGGGCCTTGGAGGACAGGCAGCGCCGGGTGGGAGGGGAGACCAGAGGGCCACAGAGGGCAGGCTCCTGGGCTCGGGGGACTGACAATCACAGCTGAGAAAACACATACTTCACAGACTTGATACTTCTGCATCAGGAAACGGCACGAATGATCAGGTCTAAATAGAACAGAGAAGCACTGACCAGCAGAGAGGCCTGCGAGCACAGCGGGCGGGCGTGGAGCCGCACATCCCCGGGGCAGGACAGCTGTGGACAGAGGCATATTCCCGGCAGGCAGGGGACAGTCGGGCCGGCAAGAGATTGAGTGCTACCTCAGGGGACCACCCATTTCAGAGGCCCTGTAATTAGGAGACACACAAAAGATGGCGACATAGTACATGGAGAGAGCTGAAAAGGGTGAAAAGACCCGACTGCTACTATGTATAAAATAGATAACCAACAAGGACCTACTGTATAGCACAGGGAACTATACTCAGTATTTTGTAATAATCTATACAGGAAAAGAATCTGAAAAAGGATATATATATATCTTGTGCTGTATACTGAAACTTACATGATATTGTAAATCAACTATACTTCAATAAAAACAAAAGACTTTGAAAAAAAATAAAAACAAATAAAAGACCCAACTGGGCGTGTCTGCACTCGGTCTCCGCAACAGTTCAGAGAACAGTCTGTGCTTACCTGCCCAGGCCAACCCTAATCAGAAGGCTCTTCATGGAAAAGACATCCAAGACACCCATTCAGACCGTAAGGAGGAAATGCACCAGTGGCTGCTGTTCACATCTGCAGTTTCAACACGGAAGGTAACCACTAGTTGGGGTTCCTCTTGTAAAGCTGCCACAGAGGTCTGCGGCTCCCCGAATCTGGCTGATGCTTGGGGTCTGCTAGGGAACCACCTTACTTAGGAGGCCTCGTGAACAAACTTCCTTGGATGGATTTGGGGACAGTCTGTCTTTAAAACAGCTGCTTCTGAGGGATCCAGATGATAGTCAAATTACCACATGAGATTTTCAAGGAGCCCTTGTGCTACTTTTAAACCCTAATGTGTGTTTCTTGTATTTACTTGCTACGCACATATAAACGTCACACTATTCTTTTCCAACTAATACGGATTTTAAATTCTGCTCGCTGCACCAGATAAACTTCTCGTCCATTGGAGTTATTTAAGGATCTGATAGAATCTTCTACAATCCTTTCTCTCAGAGCATTTATAAAATGCAAATATCTAATTTAAAAAAAAGGGGGGGGAATCCCCTGGCGGTCCAGGTTAAGACTCCACATTTTCACTGCTGAGGGCGCGGGTTCGATCCCTGGTTGGGGAACTAAGACCTCACAAGACGCGCGGCTCAGCCATAATAATAAAAAATAAAATGAAAGGCAAGTATCCTGAAGACTGTGTCTGCAGGTGTGATTATTGCCATCCTTCTGGGTGGCTCCAGACTTAAAGCCATTTAAAGCCAGTTCCAACATGTCTCCTCAGAAGAGGCTCCCCAGACCTGCTGAGCGCTGGCTGAGGGCTGTGGACTGAAGGTGTGAGCAACGTGTGGACCAGCCTACTCTGGCCAGAGGCCATCACCTCCTGGAAGGGCAGCGAAGACAGCCACCACACACACAGCCTACCAGCAGCAGTTTCAGCCTTGCTGTAGTTGCTGGGCTGTTAAGTTCCACGAGGGCAGGGATCTTGTTTTCATCCCCAGTGTATGCCAGGCTCCTAGCCTGGCATACACTGGGGGCTCAATTAAAAAAAAAATTTTTTTTTAAATGAATGAGTCCATTCCTTCTCACTAAGCGATAGCAACTTTGCAGAGTTTTCTTTGTTGATGAGGTGGGTTCCCTTCATCTCCAAGCTGGTGGCCCCCAGAATCTGACCTTCTATTCAGCTGGGAGAAAGGGTAATGCTGGCAAGGACGTTGTTAAAGGTCAGGCTGGGACCACGCTGTCCTCAGGAAGCTGGAACCATGGCTGCAGGCTCTTGTCCTCCCCCAGGGCCTCAGAAAAGCAGCACAGGACATGGAAATGCCCCATCTGCAGCCAGGTCCTGCCTGCCGTGCAGGCCACGGATCACAGACGTGAGGCTCACGATCCAGAAGCCAGGGGCTCACGACACAGGGCACCCCTCCCCCTCGACCTCTGTGAAGACTAGTTCACAGCGGAGCAATACGTATCCTAGGCCTTTCTTCTCTCCGTTCTCATTTCCTCCCTCCTCTGCCCTGGCTCTGAATCCCAGGTGCTGCACTGACCAGGATGGTGCACGAGAGCCTCGTGGGCAAAGGTGATCCTCAGAGGAGCAGCACACAGGAGCTCGTCAGGAAGGCAGACTCTCAGGCCCCACCCTAGACGTGGCTGCATCAGAAAATGCATTTTAAACAGGGTTCCTTGAATGAATCCCATGCACCCGAGACTTGAGAAGGACTGGGTTGGAGCATACGATCTTCATGGAGAAAACGACCACCTTAGCTTTCTATCTGCTGCTGAAACAAATGACCACAAATGTAGTGGCTTCAGATGATACTCATTTATTCTCTCCATGGGTGTGGTCAGCCGTCTTGGTGGGCTGGGCTGGGCTCTCCTCCGGAGGCTCAGGGAAGACTGGGCTTCCAGAATTCGGTTGCTTCTCCCGTTTCCACACGGCCCCCTTCATTATCAGAAGAGCAACTGGGTGTCTTCTCACGCTTCGGACCCGACTTCTGCTACAGGCTCCCATGATTACACTGAGCGCTCTGGATGATCCAGGATATTCTCTCCATTTTAAGGTCAACTGATTAGTAACCTTAATTTCATCTGCCAAGTCCCTATTGCCACGGGATGCAACATAAGCACAGGTGTGACACCAGAAGGCAGAGGTCATGGGGGCCCCAATTCTGCTTACCACAGTGATTTCATCAGCAGTAGGTCCAAGCCCGGATGAATGGTCTCAGAAGGGCACCCCAAGCGCTCTGAATGCTCGGTCATCTCTGTTGGCGTCTCTCCCTGCCACGCCTCATTTGGTTCTTCCTGCCTGACCCTTAGTTTCACTCCAGTTACCACTGCCCGTCCCCTACCCTGCCATACAGTCTCAACACATCTCAACTCCCTCCCACCCAAGAGAGCTCTTATCTGAGGGTGCACATAATTCTGCAGGAAGTCCATCCTTTCCACGCCATCTCAGCTCTTCTCAGCCACCCAGAGGGAAGATCACAAGGAACAAGGCTAATGCCAAAACAAGATGGCGCCCACGCCTGCCACTTCATGTCACCCCTCGCTCTCCCTCGGCTCTGGCATTAGAGACCTGGGGCTCTGACCTGCAGAACAGAAGGGGCGCTGGACACGTGAGTGTCAGCAGCAGGGTCTCTGGGAGCTCAGCACCACCCCAAGGTCACCTGAGCCAGCAGCCCTGCATACTCTCCAATTCCAGACAGACTCATACTTGAGTGGATAGAGTGGTCCTGTCTTCAAGCAAATCCAGAACTAGCGCTAGCCTGTCACTAGCTGGTTGGTCACCAGTCAAATCCAGTTTATTCTCATGAAGGCCCTTCTGAGTTATCCCAAGGCCGCACAAATAATCTGGAAAGAGAGGGTCAGGAGACATTCTCCGCTTTGGTTTTCATACTTAAATATCAGCCCTTCCCAGTGTTGACTCCCTAGTGAATTCTGTTTCTAAAAAGCAAGCCCATCCTCAATGGACAAATCCTGCCATCCGTGACAAGGGCTAAAGGCTGTTCCATGCTCCTGAGAGCAAATCCAGAAACCATTCCCGAAAAGTTCTGAAGGACTTATTTGAAGGACAAGTCACTGGAATGTGAGGAAACTGGTTTGTTCAAAAAGCAGACACACTGATCTCTGTGTGACCTCCAGTGTGAAGGAAGCCCTCCTGGGAACAGATTCTCCCTCCCTGGAGTACCAGTCAGCCGCAGGCCGGTCTCGGGGAGGCGCACACGAAGACGCACGGCTCAAAACACAGCTCCTTCTGTGCGGGAACCAATGGAGCTAAAAAACTCTGAAACCAATGTAGCAAATTCTGTTGAGCCTTCTTTAAACTCCAACTTGACGAATTTATTAAAGCAAGAAAAGCCAAGGGAAATTAAAAATCCCACGTGGATGACAGTTTCAAATTCACCCATTTGTGACCCCCGCCCTCATACAAACCTGCTGCACAAGGCCACAGGCAGCCAGGAAGGACTTTCAACTCCTTCTCTACCACACCCCTCCCAGTGATAAACAACCCGCCAACGCAGCAGCAACACTGTACTTACCGTTTCCAGTTACCAGGAAGGAAACACTCCCGAAAAACCTGCAACCTCGAAAGGAGGGGGAGCCTTTGGAAACTCACATTTATAAACATCTACTGCATGTTGGCGTGGCATATATATTCTCTCATTTAATCCTCACAGCCCTGAAGGGTGGCAACACCCTCATTGTACAGTTAAAATGAGAACTGCAGCTCAGAAGGGTAAGTACCCTGCCTGAGATTTCCAAACAATCAAATGCAAATCAGGATTTAATGCCAATTTTCCCTCCCTCTCCTTCCACAATGAATGATCGGGGATTTCATGTGAATTTCTCTCTTCCAACAGACTCTACACAGAATCTGGGAAGTCCTCCTCACAGCTGTACCTTCAGTGATAGGCAGTCCTACTGGATTTCGTGAAGAGCACAGACCAGCCTTTCTTATCTCACTGCTGCACGTGGCGGGGAAGCTACCACTAAGAAAGGACAGCGGGGCTTAAGTTATAGGACGAACTACACACATTCGAGGTAGGGAGAGTTCATCTTGTACAGAAAACCCTACTAAGACACTATAATACAGTCTAAGGCTGAGTCTGTATGTCCAAATTGGGATTGAACTATACTGTAATTTGTTCCCTCCCACCCACGGAAGTGATCAAAGGGAAATAGAGTTCATTTGTATAAAAAAATTCCAAGTATAAAACAGCTTGGAGATCTACGGAAACTGACACATAATTTTCTTTGAGCTAGATATGTAACATACCTGTTGAATTTTAAGTATCAGCTAAAGTCAACTGATAGTTGAATCTTCTCCATCCAGCAATCAAACTAGTGCCAGACTCAACCGCTTGAGGATGCAAAGCTGATTGTCTTTAGTCCTTTGTCCCCTTGCTATTCAAACTGTGGTCTGTGAATAGCAGGCTAGGCATCACTTAGGAGGCTGCTGAGTGTACAGAATCTCTCCTATGGAATCAGAATCTGCCTGTTAACAAGATGCCCAGTGAAGCTCTGAGGAAAACCTGAAATGTAGCAGAAATGCAGACTCAAAGCACGTCCAGGGCTCCCTTCATTCCTAGTCACCCTTTGCATACAGACCCAGCCCCTTCCCCTACTGACTGTCTCGGGGGACCTTTGGAATAACCCAGGCCCCCCACCTCCCTCACATGTACCTGCCATCATCTCAGAGCCTGTTCCCTCCTAGTTTAAGATCTTCAAGAGACCACATCTCTTCATCTCTTTATCCTCAGAGTCTGGCAACTCACTACCTGGCCCACAGCAGGCTTGGGATAAAGTTGCTAAACTCCCCTAATTTCAACACAAAAGAGAGCCAGGAAGAGTTGGGTAGGTCAACTAAGGTCACAGGCAGTCAGGGCCCAAGCCACGACCAACCTTCTGAACCAAGGAGGCACAAATGGGACTCATGTCTATGTCCCTTTTTTCTTTCTTTCCAAAACCCACTCACCCATTTTGGAGATCTCAATTCTTGTCACATGTTCTGAGAACTACTTTGCTTCTGCCTAAGCTCATTAAAACAAAAATTCCACCCACACTATACAAAATTAATTGAATACTTAATTTAATGATATGGATTTCACATGAACCAAAGTTGACAGCTGCTGAGGACCTGTTCACACTTGGCCAACTAAAATGGTGTCCTGGTTGCAGCCCATGACACTGCTCTGCCATCACAGCATCTTTTCTCCTTGTTTTATACTCTTAAGAGATAGGGTAGGTTTGCTTTATTAACAACTCCAAGAATCATTTTCTTCAGTTGCAAAGGAGGCTTCTAAAATGAAAATCTGTTATCACTAAGATCTTAGTGACAGAGCAAACCTCCCAATGGGGCTGAGTGACAACTACCCAAGCGTTCAGGCTGCTCCTGGGCCACCAAGGCCCATCTGGCCAGTCAAGGCCATCCAGAACACTCATGTTTCCTCCAGACAGCCATTCCAGAGCCAGCTGGGTTGGGTCCCACTCGTCCTGGCTTGCACCAACACAAAGAAAACCTCAAGAATATTAGCCCTGCCTTTTTTTAAGGAGAAAAGTAACAATTTTTAAAAATGGGCTTTAAAAAAACCACAGATCATGTGGGAAGCACACCTTTCTCAGCAGAGGAGAAAGTAGCTCACATTATGACAAAGAATCATACCAAACACCCCAGACTGAAGGAGGAAATACTTCATGACACTAATCAGACAATGCTGAAATAAAACTGGTTGGTTGGAAGCTTTGAATAAGTTCCAAGTTGTTATATTTCACAATTTGTAGAGTCCACAGTCTGCTAAATAAAAGCAGTAGTAAGATTTCACAAACTATTATACAACTTAAATATTATGAATTTAACTCCATAAAAATTTAGGTGCACATATTCTTACTGGCTAACCTAAAAATGCAGTTTTTATCTATGGTCTAAAATACTTTAATCTTAATACTTTAAAAGATTTAGTTCCAGCACTGAAAATAATCCCATCACTCTTTTTGTTTGTTTTTACATGTTTTACAACAAAAAGGTTGTGCTCCTAGTCAAAAAGATCCACAGACTAATTCAGCATGTAAAAAATAATTTTACAAAACATCCAAGACAACCTTTCAAATCCACTTTTATTTTCCTTTTTCCTGCTCACATACAGAACTTCTCCACACACTGCATTTCTTGCAGCTATAAAGTCATTTGACGTTGGTCAGGTACCATTTTATCCCCTAAAACTTTGCTGGCATCAAAATATGACAGTTAACCAGTGTTAAATCTATAAAATATTTACATAGCACAGCACATTAAGCTTTAGACACTTGGCAATTAAACCACATAAAAATTGGACAAACCCCCATCCTACATGTTCAGAATCAGCTGTTCACAGTCCCTATCTGGTGACTGTACATCGTTCAAAAGGCAGCAGAGGCAACAGGCAGTTACTTTGAAGGATACCGAACACTATGGTCTGGAAGCACATTATGATGCTACCCCAGTGTCATGTACCACTCCACCTTTCTCCAAGGCGGTCTCACAATTCTGGAATGGCAGGTCCAGCTGATACAAAATGAAGACAGACAACACAACGTTTACTCTGTGGAGATATCTTAACTCCTACTATGGACGCATGGTGATTTTGAATACAACTCGTCCTAAAAACTTGTCACGATCATCCTGGTTTTTTAGGTTGGGTGATCCATCAATCTTGCACTCAACTGTGACTTCGTTTATGTCATTTCTATTATCAAAGGTGAGCTGGACGGCAACTAATGGCTGTAGATAGCTCCCCTGGCAAATAAAGGAAAATACATTAATTCAAATTCTGCAATAACTTTACACTTTATCAGGAGTTTGTTTATTCTGTAAAATTAAAAAAGCAAGATTTTAATTTAATAATTAGATCTATTATTTTTTTAATCCTCTACCTTTTTTCCCCCTTAGCTGGATATTCATTTATTTTCACTTTAATTTTTATTGATAAAAGTGTTTATGACTATGAATTTTCCTCTAAGCACTGCTTTAAGTGTATTCCATAGGTTGTGATTATGTTGTGCTTCATTGTTTTTTAGATATTCTATAATCTTGGTTTGAGTTTCCCCCTTTCCCCAAGAGATGATTAGAGAGTTCCCACCTCCTCCCTCTTTTGGAAGGGCCCTTTTATTTCAATAATTTCTAGTTTTCCTGCATTGTGATCAGAAAGTATTGTTGTAATATATTTCTATTTTATGAAACTTGAGCATGCATTTTTTATGATAAAGTTTTGTGACAGTTCTGGGTGTCTGAGAAGGATATGTATTGTATCTATCTACATATTAGTATGTTTGATAAACATGCAGAAGATCTACCTCACTGATTATGTTACTTAGGTTTCTAACATCCTTACTTATGGTTGCTGTGTGACTTGGTACAAAAATATACTCAAAATTGTTTTGCCATCACTGTGGTTTCTAAATACAATTCTTCACTAAAAGGAACTAGGGGCTGATTCCAGGGCTGAGGCAGGGAAATTACAAGAAGAACCTGGAACATCTTGTGGTGCCAGAAAGTAAGGAAGTGCTATAGGAATCAAGGGAACATGTCTAAAGGACACAGGAGCCAGAGCCAGCCTGAAGGTCTCCCACCAGCCAAATCTGGGACAACATTAGCACCAAAATAAATGATTATAACATATAACCCCTGAATTAAATAAGAATCCATGAGAATATACTGATATAAATAAATAAACAGTGGAGAAGGAAAAGCTCTTCCTTACAGTGGAATGCCAACTAGTAAATGGAAAAAGAAAAGATGAAATTAGAAAAAACATTTGAGAACAAGTCTATTAGTAACTGATTGTGGAAAGAATTGACAAATGCTAAAGTTATAGGAGAAATAATTTTATAAATTCTCCAAGTATTCTCCCCACATGATACTTACAAAGAAAAAAAAAAGTATAACTTTACATTAGGGAAACCTGGCTGACACCACCCTAACAAGGTTAACATCACCATTAATGGGACTCAACACCACGTCCCTCCTGATATGCTATTCTGAAAAGGACATAACATTTCTTCTGAGGCATTCCTGCCAAAAATGTACAACCTACATTTAATCATGAAAAACATCAGATAAACTCAAAATGAGGAACATAAACCAACAAAGTAAGCCAAAAAAGGCCTGTACTCATTTCTGAAGAGCTCAAGGGCATGAAACAGACAGATGGAGGAACTGTTCCAGGTTATAGGTGAATAACAGTGTAACATCCTAGACCAGGAAAAAACTTTTTTTTTTTTGTGCAATAAAGGACATTATTGGAACAACTGGTGACATTTCAACAAGATCTGTAGATTAGATAATAGTACAGTATCAATGCTAATGGTTATATATGATAATGTCCTTATTTTTAGGAAATTTAATGTAAAGAGCATTTAGTATAAAGAGGCACCATGTTTATCACTGAGTGCCAATGATGGTTCAGGGGGAAAAATTATATATATATATATTTTACATACATATACATACATATACATACGTGTGTGTATATATATATATATATATATATGGAGACTAATAAGACAAATGGGAGATCTGTGTAAAGGGTCTATAGGAACCCTTTGTACTATTCTAGCCACTTTATGTTTAAAATCATTTCAAAATAAAAAGTTTACTAGTATACATACAAAATGCTATTTATATACATATACTTAAAGAAAAACTATGGAAGAAATTACACTACAATAATAGTTATCTCTGGATAATGACTTCTTTACTACTTCTCTATATTCTTTAAATAAGCACACCCTAAGAAATGAAAGAGGAAACTGTATTTTGAAACTAATCATCCTTTAACTTAACTGCTTCGGTTTTGTGTTTGTAGTTAAGATCTGGAGTCTCCATTTGCCATCACCATTTGTATTTAAAAACCAGAATAGATGATGCACACGTTACACAGGGCATACGTCTACCTAATCCAGACAACTGGCATTTTAATACAGACTACCAATTTTCCAAGAGTCACTACCACTTAAGAACTTCTAAATACTTACATGCAGTTTTTTCCCATAATATGGAAAATATTTTAAATCTATCATTCCATTGGAAGGATAAGTTGATAGCAATGCTGTATTTTCACCCTAAAGTTGAAAACAAAACAAACCCTTTTTAGGTCACAAAGAATAGCTTTTAAAAATGTATTTTTATTAAAGCAGTATCAGTTATGGACAGTATGAAAAAACTACAATGTTGCTCCAACTGCATTCACCACAAGTGTATTTTTGAAAAGAGACTTACTCATGTTGATTTAAACCGTTTGACACAAACTATCCTGATTTCCTAATATATCTTATATACTTTTCCATGACAGTCCCTTTAACTTACAGCCAGATCTACTCATGCAATGTCTGTAAAATCTTATCTGCCTTCCAACTACCAAATGCCAGTTCTCCAGCCACTGACAGCAGGAATGCACAAGTAGGTCTGGGACCAATGAATCCTAAAATGAATAAAATATTGTGCTTCCAGACTGGAAAGCAATAGCTGCCACACCTAGAAGGTACCACTCAGGCCTGGGAGGCAGCAGGTCCAAAAGTTTCACATGATTAACAACCATGATAACTGTAACCAGAGGTGGAAACTATGATGCAGCTGACACACTGTTGGGGAAAATTTAAAGTACTCCAAGGAATACCCTTCTTAACTAATTTAAATACCACATTTCCCTTGAATAATTTTTACGGGCACATGTAAATCAGTTAGAGGTATTATATGTCTACTGCAATTATATTCCACGTATTAAAAAAGCTGATACAGGAACTTCCCTGGCGGTCCAGTGGTTAAGCCTCTGCGCTTCCACTGCAGGGGGCACGGATTCCATCCCTGGTCAGGAAACTAAGATCTGGGATGCCGCTAGGCACAGCCAAAAAATAAATTTAAACAAACAAACAAGCAAACAAAAAACTGATACAACAAAAAAGAAACAGACTCTCAGATATAGAAAACAAATTAGTAGTTACCTTTGGGGAGAGGGAAGGGGAGAGGGGCAATATAGGGGTAGGGGATTAAGAGGTACAAACTACCATGTATAAGACAAATAAGCTGGGCTTCCCTGGTGGCACAGTGGTTGGGAATCCACCTGTCAATGCAGGCGACACGGGTTTGAGCCCTGGTCCGGGAAGATCCCACATGCCGCGGAACAACTAAGTCCGTGCGCCACAACTACTGAGCCTGCGCTCTAGAGCCCGCGAGCCACAACTACTGAGCCCGCGTGCCACAACTACTGAAGCCCACGCGCCTACAGCCTGTGCTCCACAACAAGAGAAGCTACCGCAATGAGAAACCCGCTCACCGCAACAAAGAGTAGCCCCCACTCACCGCAACCAGAGAAAGCCCGCATGCAGCAACGAAGACCCAAGGTAGCCAAAAACAATAAATAAATAAAATAAATTTATAAAAAAATAAAAATAGAAAAGCTACAAGGATAAACTGTACAGCACAGGGAATATAGCCAATATTTTATAATAACTATACATGAAGTATAATATTTAACAATTGTGAATCACTGTGTTGCACACCTGAAACTTATGTAATATTATAAATCAACCATACCTCAAAAAAAAACTGATATACAAGATAATGATACAAATCTAGTATTCTTCTTGAAAAATAAGCAATTTATGAAAATTCTCATGTAACACATTCTGAGTAGACCCAATATTAATGACTGTCACTTTTACACATACTGAGTAGATGACAGACAACGATTAAAATCAGTGGCAACTTCACAAGGCACTAATTAAAACGTTACTAAATGTTTGCATTCTAGATTTGAATAAACGAATTTCTACTTTTGAAAGCATACATGAAACACTATAGCAAAACTAAGAATCTTCTCTAAGGGAAGCGGTACTCTGCTTACTTCCCTTAACCACCACGAAGCAGCAGATGTGCATGGGGTGAGAGAAACACATGGACAAGCGACACAGGCAAGACAGCAAAGCATAAAGCGATGACAACCCACAAAAAGGGCAAGTTCTAACGATCCAGATCAACAATACGTAGAAAGAACAGGAGAGGGGCTTCCATGGTGGCACAGTGGTTAAGAATCCGCCTGCCAACGCAGGGGACATGGGTTCGAGCCCTGGTCAGGGAAGATCCCACATGTCGTGGAGCAACTAAGCCCACGTGCCACAAGTACAGCACGCCTATAGCCTGTGCTCCGCAACAAGAGAAGCCGCCACAATGAGAAGCCCGTGCACTGCAAGGAAGAGCAGCGCCCGCTTGAATGAAGACCCAATGCAGCCAAAAATAAATTTATAAAAAAAAAAAAAAGAAGAACAGGAGATAACAAGGCTAAGGGAAACTGCAGAAGCCATTTTTCATTCACTATTCAAACACCACCCTACATTTGTACTCCTTAATTTAAAAAAAGTCTAAAAAGAATCTAAAAAGGAGTGGATATATGTGTACGTATAACTGATTCACTTTGCTGTACACCTGAAACTAACACAACATTGTAAATCAACTATACTCCAATAAAAATGAAAAACAAATTGAAAAAACCAGAATACATGCTAAAAAGAGTCTAAAGTAACATTTTATATAGGAGAAAAAAATAGTCAACTTTGATATAAGTACTTTTGTACATTAATTACTTTTTTTTTTTTTTTTGCGGTACGCGGGCCTCTCACTGTTGTGGCCTCTCCCACTGAGGAGCACAGGCTCCGGACACGCAGGCCCAGTGGCCACGGCTCACGGGCCCAGCCACTCTGCGGCACACAGGATCCTCCTGGAGCGGGGCACGAACCCGCGTCCCCGGCATCGGCAGGCGGACTCCCAACCACTGCGCCACCAGGGAAGCCCCATTAATTACTTTTAACCTATTTTTCCTTAATAATTCATAGAAACACAGAGATGTTCCCCAAAATGTAAAAGGTTTTCTTTAATTTATTTATTTATTTATTTATTTTTGGCTGTGTTGGGTCTGTTGCTGTTCGCGGGCTTTCTCTAGTTGTGGCGAGCCGGGGCTACTCTTCATTGCGGTGCGTGGGCTTGTCATTGCGGTGGCTTCTCTTGTTGCAGAGCTCAGACAGCACTCGGGCTCAGTAGTTGCGGCACGTACGCGCGGGCTTCAGTAGCTGTGGCGCACGGGCTTAGCTGCTCCGCGGCATGTGGGATCTTCCTGGATCAGGGATTGAACCCATGTCCCTGGCGCTGGCAGGTGGATTCTTAACCACTGTGCCACCAGGGAAGTCCTGGGTTACAGTTTACTGAGCACTTCAGTGTGCATTTTCAGCCACATACCACACTCAGTTTATATTTACCTCATTTAGGCCTAAAGCCCTTAAGTGTGTAGGATCAGTTATAGAGAGGGGAACTGAGGCTCAGAGTTATGGTCACATGCTCAATTAATTGTTCTACGGGTTTGTGCCTAAGCCATCACGTTGGCAGACTTCTACTTAAAATTAACATTTAGAAATTGTGAAATAATCAAATGCATATCTGAACAATGATGAGGTACTTTACGGTGAAGCTACATGTCATGGTTCTCTAAGTATACGAATGGCATCATATTGGAAACCATGAGCAACTAAGTCCAAGAGTCTATTAGCAGTCACTAAGTTCCACTGAAAACAAAATAAAGGTTTAAAACTAATGTATTTTGGTTCTACTGTAGAGTCATCACCTGTAAGTAACTTGAAGAACACACACCAAATGTTCTAAGCAGTGATTAACTCTGGGTAGCATTTACCAAATGTTTTCCTTCTGCATTTTTCTAAATTTTCTTAAATGAACACGATTCACTTTTGTAAGAAAATTTAAAAAAACACTAATGACATAAATATGAATATTACATCTTTTGCAGGAACCATCCTTTAAAATTAAAGGCCACCTCTAAAAGCATGTTCTATCATCAATGTTTTAGTGTTTCCAGGACTCTTAACTTGTATGAAAGCAATTAAAGGACTGCCCCAGTGGCACAGTGGATAAGACTCCACGCTCCCGATGCAGGGCGCAGGGGTTTGATTCCTAGTCAGGGAACTAGATCCCACATGCGTGCCTCAACTGAGTTCGCATGTCACAACTAAGGAGCCCACGTGCTGCAACTAAGGGGTTGGCAAGCTGCAACTAAGGAGCCCACCTGCTGCAAGTAAGACCAGGCCCAACCAAATAAATAAATAAACAAACAAAAACAAGACAAAAAAAATCCCTATAAATAAATAAAAGCAGATCAAAGTTAAGAATACAAGACAAAATAAAAGACAAATGTATTATATTAAAATTAAGTCAACTAAAGAATTTACAATAAGAACACTTGATTATAGACAAATCTAATGGAAAACAGCAATATGGTGATATGCAGTAAATGTTGCCATCTGTTCACAGAGCCACACCTCGAAAATTTATGGATTCCACCTGATTACTCCTTTGTGACTAGCCAATGCAGTAAAATGCAGTTTTACAAAGATTTCCTCCAATTTTGTGTTTTTTTCTAAAAACAAAAATATTCCACAATTAAATAAACAAAACAAAAACCCCATCTATTATTTTGATTATTTTATGTACTTTCCACACAACTCTTCAAAGCAAAAGGGACAGCAAATTGAAATCTGAGTCATTAGACCAGATGTTCCTCCAACTATTCTAGAAGTTCCCCCAACTATTCTAGAATAGTTCCCCCAACTGTTCTAGAAGCAAAAGATACATAACAGATAACAAGGAGAAAAATCCATTTATAATCCTAAGTGAAGAGTTAACACGGAGGAGTTTATACTGGCCAAAGGCTTACAGAAGTAAACCTTAGGAAGGGAGTGGAAGGCTTTTGTCCTTCTGGCTGTGTGTGTGTGTGTGTCTGTGTGTGTGTGTGTGTGTGTGTGTGTGTTTTCCTTTCTTGATGGTGTTGGCTCCACAGACCCACTGTTCCAAGTATATCTACATTGTCTGCTCACATGCAGAGGCAAAAGTTCCTGCACACAGGACGCTCATAAAATCAGCACTTCCACTGGCTGAAGGCTCACAGCCAGCCTCGGGAACCTTCTACTGGAAAGAACTGCAAGCAAGGGGGATCACAGAGTTACACCATACATTTCCTAAATCTGTCTTGTAGGTGTAACGTTTTCTCCTGTTTTGAGATGACAGTAGAAGCTCACTAGATTTTTAGAAGGATTTGTATACCAAGAAAAACTCAGCTTAGATGCAGCATCTGGTTTTAAGTGAGGTTCTGATTTTTTAATCCAAGTTTCCTGCTGAGCTACTATGGCATAAGGAGATAAAGTGAGCTGCCTATGGTCACACATGCATACTTCAACCCAGATGAGAAAAACACAAACTTCCCAGCTTTTCATTCTATTCTAAATCGTGAATAAATACTCAAAATAAATCAATAAGGATATTCTAAAGCAGGAGTTCTCAGAGTGTGGGTCCCAGACCAGCAGCATCACCATCACTTGGAAACTTTAGTTAAAAACGCAAATTCTGCAGCCTCACCCCGGACCTACTGAGTCAGAAACTGCAGAACTGGTACCTAAGAAACCCTCCAAGTGATTCTGATGCATGATCAGATTTGAGAACCACCCAGCAAGAAGTTTCTGCCCAAATAAGAAATCCATTCATCGTTAAAAGGGATTACAGTTTTCTTTGGCAAACAACTTTAGAAGTGATTTCAGTGTAACATTTCAAGTAAGACACTTCTGACATATTAACTGGAGCTGGAATGCTAATATTTTACACAATGATAAAATTAAATTTAGAACTTAACAGTTTCTCCTGAGAACTCTTACCCATCATTTACATATTTGTCTTAGTTGAACTTTGCAGCATGGAGAGAAAACAAAAGAAATTATGAAAGGAAAACAGCACAGTGCTCTGGAAAAAATAAAGTAGGGATGAGAGAGCAAAATAATGCCTCCTTAAGGAAAATGTACCATGTTTTTCATTAAATCTCAGATGCCACTGATGTACACCAATTTATGTACTATTAAGAAAGAAAAAATCTTATACACTATTAAGTCACTATCAGTTATAAGGCCAACCCCAATTTTGGTGTTATCAAGCTAGAAAAAAGAAAATGAATCTTAAAATCAGTGAAATATGGTATATGTAAATATAAAGGCAAAGTATGTGAAATCAAATGCACATGGAAAATAAGTCTTTTTGAATTATTATTAGCAAACAGAGAAGGGCTACCCCCAAAGGTTGGTGGAGTTTCATTCTTCTAAGAATGGGACTACAATGGACTTTAAAAATGTGACAGGGAAGAAAAAAATGACTAAATTCATTAGACTTTTAAAGTATTTTTAAGATACACTAAGGTTTTAACAGAAGTTGGGTTATTTTCTGAATACTAACCTTCAAAATACATTCTATCCTTGGTTCTCCTTGAGGCTTTAATCCAATTATCTAAGGTAAAGAAACATTGATTAACTGAAACATCACAACTGTACACAACAGAACGTCTTCCTTCATTGCTGGGGACACGGGTGGGAGGGTTGAGATGAACACTAACACTGCATTAAAACCCTGTTACCTCTGCCTTTTACTTTAATTTCATTTTAGAGGATTAGAACAGACTTTTCAACACAATAATCTTACCAATTATCTCTCTTATTATATAGTACTAGGACAATTTAGAAAATAAATCAGTTATCAACGAATTGACCAAAACACAGCATTGCACTTTGCTACCCTAAAACAAGAAATAAACAGAAACCTTTACATTTTGTTACTTATATGAACACATCATTAATGCAAATAAGAATGGTAAAGGCGTAATATAATAACTGTTCTTCATGAAAATATATTAGGTCACAACGCTACCATGTTTCCATAAGGCTTCCACAGAGCCCTGTTGTATTTCACATCTATCTGTTCTACAAAACACATACGCTTAATGAATCCCATTTTGAGGACTCTCACAGCACCACTCAGTTCTATGTAATGAGGCTTTCATTTATGTGGTTGATATAACTAACTTAGTATGAATGATAACAGATATTTATCCATATATTTTATGAGAGGATTTTTTGTCCTTTTGAATTATATGCATTTTAATTTATATAATTTTATAATTTATATACATTTTAATGTGAATGCCTGTAAAATGTAAGTACTCCTCCCGAAAGACAGGTATTGTTGCAACCGAAATAATAATTTCAAGAGCAGTAACTATCCGTGCCCTTGCAATGATTTTGGAACAAACTATACTGGGATTAAATGCCCTGCTACACCCTTATGCAACATGTCACTGCCGATCCCTGTGTGCCTGATGATGCCTTCCTGGCATGCCTGTGAAGTTCTGCCCTATCAGCAAGTATAATCTCACATCCTCATCATTCAGAGGACATACTGACAAAGAAAACAAACTCAGAAGGTTGGTCCTGTGGCAGATGGAACTGGAATTTCTTCTCTTGGCTTTACATTGGGAACAGATTTTCCATCAATCTAGGTGTTGTGAAGATACTCCTAGGAGGCAGGGATTACAGAAGGCATCCCTGTGGGAGGGAATGGATTTACTTCATCTTACAAGCTAGATCACCTGGCTTCACATTACAGTTGGCCCTCCCTATCCGGGGGGGCGGGGGTTCCACATCTGCAGATTCAACCAATCGCAGATCAAAAACATCTGGGGGAAAAAATTCCAGAAAGTTCCAAAGAGCAAAATTCGAATTTGCTGTGTGCTGACAACTTTTTACACAGCACTTACACTGAATTAGGTATAAGTGCTCTAGAGATGCTTGAGTACACCGGAGGATGTGCGCAGGTTACATGCAAATACTACACCATTTTATATAAGGGACTTGAGCACCTCCAGATTTTGGTGTCCTCAGGGGTCCTAGAATCAATTCCCCACAGATACCGAGGAATAAACTATCTGGGTTTCTTGTGTGGATTGTGAAAACTCATTTCTACTTTATTTAACAGTATGTGGTATGTATGAGCTCCCTGGCATTTCTGAGGAAAGTAGGGGTCCCCTTGAAATAGCTGTTCAGATTGCTCCCACTTCCAGGCCTACCCATCTTGCCTTCAGTTTCACCTCCACTTTGTTAACCTTAGTTCCTAAGTTTTGCTAAAACATCCCATTAAATGTTTATTGAGCGCTTACTATGTGCCAGGCAATGTTTCAGAATGATTTCCGGAGTGCTATGAGATAATCAGAAACTGTCGCTGTCCATGGGGACAGGGGAAAGAGAGGCTGGAGGGAAGCCAGTCTGGGCGCTTAAGGGTCTAGGTGACTCTCCCTACAGGGAAACTCCTTATTTAGCAGTGCCAACTTCAGAAGACTCAAGTTTTAGTTTTATTAGGGATGGTAACTTTAGTGGTACGTAAACTCAAGCCCTTGAGAGGTCTGCACCTGTTTAGGAAATTGCCTTTTCTCTGCGTAAATGACCAGGAATTACCTCATTCTTCAAGGGAGACCATACAGGCCTCAACAGGTTAACTCTATCAGAACACAACTCTGCAGTACCATTTATAGAGCAGGAAGGCACAGGGTTTGGAGATCACTTCATTATGCAAGGAAAGCATCTTCCTTTTGCACAATGACTCCACAACATTGTTACTTAAATGTAGAGCACATTAGCTTCTTGGTTTGCTAATGGCTATACAATTCAGGCACTTTCTCTGGACAACATGGCAAGATGCTGCTGGGTTCATTTTAATACAAATTTATCTCTATTTCTACTATTTAATTACATAGACATATACTATAAAGCTATGCTTTGCTACTAAATATTCAGAAAAAGTTAAATAAGCCAAAACTTTTTAAGTTTGCCGTGGGATTTTAAATTACATTGCCACACAGGATGCAAAGATGAGCACAGCACATTAACACAACCATGCTGTGGGCATGATCCCCAGAATACCTGATCCCTGAAGCTCTGATCTACGCTTAAGTGCATACAGCTAGTTCCAAAAGAGAAAAACTGAAGTTGCGTTACTCCCTAATTTATGACTAATCTATGAACCAATTGTTTTTTTCTGTATTAATTTTCCAAAGGTCAATATCACTGTTAGCTTTTTACACAAGCTACCACCAAGTGAGAGAGCACTGAATAAACAGTTGCCAGCTTCTTAATAGAAGAGATTTGGAAAAAGCAGCCGCAGCAATAAATTATGTACATACTCTGTTCATTTTCACAAGAATACAAGGGCGTCCTGTGGAGTAGCCAAACTCGGGATCATCCACACCACTGCACGCTTCAAGTAAGACAAGAGGAAACCGACACGAAGTATATTCTGGACCCTTCTGCTCAAAAAGCGCTCCACTCTGACAATTTGTGAGATTCTTCTGTTCTTCTAAGCCATACGCTAAAAAGGAAACAGCCAAAAAGGACCTTAAACACAACTAGAAATATATCATCCTTTGGACAACATTCTTCAAAGACAAAAACAGCAATGCCATTTACTGGAAAATTTTAGGGAAAAAATGTTAAGTCTGTTCCTTTAAAGTCCGATTGCTATCTAGCGCTTTGCAGTTTATTTCATTTCAATACAAACTGGGTGACAGATTTCTTTTGTCACCATTAGGTGGCACTAGCCACGGCTACAGCATTACCTGAACGCCCGCGATGCTCTTGGCCCAAAAGATACAATGGTGAGGACATAAAAACGCATTACCTCTGCCCTTATGGAGGTAATTTACAGTGTAGTGGGTAAGACAGGTGTTGAGGATAAAATCATAAATGAAGGGCCTAAAGAAAGGTGTACATGTGAGTTAACGTTAGCTTACAAAAGGGTGTTTTCAGCAGAGATGGAGGTAACAAGATAGATCCAAAGGGGATGAAGGAGTAAAATGGTTACAACTTGGAGATAGGGAAGGAAGGAGAGGGAGACAATTCAACAATTTTTCGAATGTTTGCTGTGCACTTGACACACTGTTAGACAAAAGGGGCACAATGGGGAGCCAGTCTGCTGTGGACCCTGCCCTCAATGAGCTTAGGCTACTGCAAGGCACTCACTAATAAACACGGTGCCACAATGCCTCAATAACTGTTGGTGTGTGGGTATAAATGGTACCAGAAAAAGGCCAGCCTAAAATGAATTCAACCAAAAACAGGAACCAAAATTTCAAAGTACTCACATATACTTATTTAACTTTATTTATTTATTTAAATTTATTTAAATTTGTTCATTTGCTTGCTTGCTTGCCATGCCACGAGGCTTGTGGGATCTTAGTTCCCAGGCCAGGGACTGAACCCAGGCCCCAGCAGGGAAAGTGCTGAACCACTGGACCACCAGGGAAGTCCCAAAGTAAACACATTTAAAAGGAAGTATGATCTTTCCCTTAAAAAAAAAAAAGTCAAAAATTTTGGTTTCAACTTTTATTTATCAAAAATTAGGATATCATGGGAACTATGTACCCATTAAATAGCCAAGAATGACTCAGGTATTGGGGAGGGGGGATAGGAGTAAACTTTTAAAACAAAACAGTACCACTGACATTCGTCACTCCTTTTTGACTTTCGTGGCACAATCATGAATGTCATTTGGCAGAAAATATTCAAGGCCTACATCAGTTTCCTCCAAGGGCTTCTCCTGCATATACTCTGTTGGTACAGTTCATCAGGGACCATTTTTGTATGATGCCAACTTCCACTTCTACACAAAACCGCTCTAAGTCAAGGAGTTGGATGAATGGTCAGAATATGAAGACCCCTGCTCAGCACATGATGGGAACAGAGAAAGGTGACCATTCCCAGAGAGAGCACAGAACCCCACATTCCTGAGGAAAGCCTAAAGTAAGATAGAAAAAGGTGCAGGTAAACGGGGGGGGGGGGGGGGAGAGACCTGAAAGATAATTTGAACAATATAAGATTTTAAATTCTAATTAGTATTCAAGGGGGGAAAAAAAACCCAACCCAGAGCAGATAATGTATCTTTTAACAAGAGACTGTATCTTTTAAACACCAGAAAGGCATTCCTAAGAGCAACAATGACAATTCAAAGTTTAAAAAAAGGGAGGGGGGAGGGCGTGCTGAACATTGAAGATCTAAAAGTAAATCCCCAGTATAATAAAGCAAAAGTAGAAAATGAGAGAAAAACAAGAGATCCAAAACCCAACAACTAACAGAATAGCTCTAGAAAGAGAACCAGAAAACTGAGGTGAGGAAATTTTCAAGTAATAATAGTTTCCTCAACTGGAGAATCTAACTCTTCATCTCGAAAGACCCCATCAAGTTTCCAACAAAGTGATATTTCAGAGACTGACACCAACACTTGGAAATTTTAGAACCCTAAGGAAATACATTTAAAAACAAAAACAAAAAACACTGTTGAGCAGAAAAAGGCAAATACAAAGGAACTAAAATTATATACACAGCTAAACTAGAACAATAAAAGCAGAAGTCATTTTCAGAAATGAAAGGATTAAAAACCTACATTCCATGTATCTTAAAAAATTTTTTTAAATTTAAATACAAATTGAGATATAATTCACATATAACATGTTTCATGTGTACAACACAATGAATGCTTGAATATTTGTACACATTGTGAAATGATCACCACGATAAGTCTAGTTAACATCTTGTCGCTATGTATAGTTACAAATTTTTTTCTTGTGACGAGGACTTTTAAGATCTACTCTCTTAGGAACTTCCCAATACGCAATACAGTCGTGTTAACTAGCGTCACCATGCTGTACATTACATCCCCAGGGCTTATTTATTTCTAACTGGAAGTGTGTACCTTTTGACCTTCCTTCACAACTTCAGCCCAGCCCCCTGCTGCCTCTGGCAACAACCAATCTATCTGTTCTCTGCATCTATGAGCTTGGTTTTCTTATTTGTTTCTTAGATTCCACATATAAGTGAGATCATTTGGTATTTGTCTGTTTATTTCACTTAGCATCATGCCCTTTAGGTCCATCCATGTTGCTGCAAATAGTAAGATTTCATTCTTTTTTTATGGCTAAATAGTATAGTGGTATATATACAATGGAAGAGTATTCATGTATCTTTTCTTACAAAGTTATTTGAGAATATACTCCATCAAAACTAGGGAATAAATAAAGAAAAAGAACGCAGGAGGCAAGAAACAGTGAATCCAATCCGAAAGGGATCAAACGAACTCCCCAAATGACAGCTGGGTGGTAGAAGCCCTAGACAGAAACCAGTACAGACTGCAGCAGAGGGGAAGGACTCTAGGGAGGAGTTTTCCAGAAAAAAGGGACATAAGAGAACTCTCAAACGATAGTATACAAATAAGGGAGTTAGACGAGAGTCTCTACAGATGGTAGAATATGACGTAAAGACAAGTATAAGAAGGCAACCAATAATGAAAATAAAATAGTAATTCAATTACTTTTGAATTGAGATTAGGGGAAGGTGTGAGGCATGTGAGCTAAATCCTCATTTAACATGGCAGGAAGTAAAGACAATGTATAAAAGTGATAAATCAAGAGCCAGCAGATTGCATTTAAAGATACAGAAGAAAAAGTTCAAAAGTATGAAGTTATTTCCTGTTGAAAATGTATCCAGAATCAGACGATTTCTCACAGCCTCACTGCTCCTGACCTTGCCACTATCTCCACTCATCTAGGTGACTGCAACGGCCTCCTAACCAGCTTCCCTGATTCCCCTCTACAGTCTCAAAAAACAGCCTGAGTGATCCTTTAAAAATCTGAGTGAGATGATGTTATTCTCTGCTTAAGAACCTCCATCCTGGTCACTGTGAAAGTCAAAGAACTGAACAACAGCCTCTAAGGCCTACACAATCTGGTCCTCCTTTAACTCCCTGACCTCAATCTCCTACTACTCTCTCCCCACTTACTCCATCCAGTCCCTCTGACTTCCTTCATGAACGCTGAACACACTGGACACTGTGAGCCTCAGGGCCTTTGCACCTACTGCTGGGTAGTTCCATGGCTACTTCCCTCATCCTTAGATCTTTCCTCAAACATTCCCTTTCAATGAGGCCTTCCCAGACCACTCTGCTTAAAATTACAGCCCTCTCAACTCTCCCTATTTCCTTTCTCTGCCTTATTTTCCTCCACAGCACTTATTACCTTCTAACACACCACTAGATTATAAAAACTCCACGAACACAGAAACTTTGTTTGTTCATTGATGGAAATTAGAAGAGTGCTTGACACAAAAAAGACCCTCAAAAAGAAGTATTTGTTGAATAAAGGAACAGGACTGCAGCTAGAACAGAGTACGGCAGAGAATTACTGTTCTACTTATACGCCTTTCTTTACTATTCGGTTTTCAAACCATGGATTATACTCTCACAAAAACATCTCCATTTAAATAATAAATATACATTTAACTTCCAAGGGAAAGAGATTTAGGACGGTAGGTAGTAGAAGACCAGGATCAAAAGGTTTTTGATTTAAGATAGGAGGGAGGTTGAGGATTTCTACATGTTGACAAGAAAGGATCCAACAGAGAGGCTAAACATATACGAGAAGAATTAGTAATTAGCATGATGCTCGAGGCAGTGAGAGGGGATGAGATGCAAAACGTGACCCGGACAGGTGGACTTAGATAAGAGGAAGGGCAGCTCCCCTTGTCAGAGCAGGAGGAAAATCACAGACAAAAAGGCTGCAACTGAAGGCTGGTTTTACTGGTAACAAGGAAACTGGGGGATTTTCCACCTGAGTATTTCTAGTTTCTCGTGAAGTAGGAAACCAGGTTATATGAAGAAAGTGAGTTATAGGGGAAAAGGTAAGGAGCTAAAGTTTTGAGTAGAGGCTGGAAATAATCCCTTCAGAGAATTACCCAGGGAAATTCAGCAGGATTGCCAGGCAGTAGATCCGATCCATTTGAGGGAGGTGATCAAGTATTCACAGTGCTAATTAGTCTTCAGAGGGCAGGCTCAAAGGAAGAGCTCCATCCAGGAATTACAGGGCTTCATCTAGGGGCACTGCACGGCTTCATCTACTTGCAAGTTTTATGACAAACGGACTAGGAGGCGAGGGATTTTAGAGTACTGGCTTAAGTAAAAATGAAATGAAAAACTATGGAATCGACGAGCTTGACCAGAAGGGCAGCTGAGCGGGGAGTGGCTGGGATAAAATAAAAGGGTCAGTCAACTGGAAGTCCCAGTGAGGGAGACAAAGAGCGAGGGCAAGTTAAGCAAACGAGAAGGTTGTATAGGGAGCCCCATCAGCGGCCGTGGCAATGGAGTCCTGCACATTCTAAGAAGCAACTGCAGGAGAGCGTGGCTGAGGAAGAGCTGCGGCAGCCGTGAACCAAGAGGCCATGCGCTTGATGGCTATTCGGGTGAATGTTGATACCGTGGAGTCAGGGCAGACAAAACGGAAGGGAAAACTGGGCCAGGACGGCTATTAGAAAGCACTGCAACCAGTAGCTCTGAAAAACTCACAACCGATACACAAACTTTTTTTCTTTTAATGAGGAACACCATTCCTCGTCCCCACACCGCAAGCACTACACTGGACCCGAAGATCCAAATCCTTAGAGGCATCATTTTATAATATAGTTTTGCTCCATTAGTCACATGCTATTTGTTTTGATGCAGATATAAATGTTATGCTTCAATGAACCTATTTCATGTACTTATTAAAGGGTAGATTAAAAAAAAAATCAAATAAACTGCCCATTAGGGTTAGGCCCCTGTGCTTTCCGTAAGTCAGAATATGGACTAATCATAAATTCATCATGAATAACAGTAAATTCCACTTGCCAAGTCCTCTCAATTGACTGTGTTTAACAGAAAGAAAGAAAAAGGCAAGACAAACTCTAAGAATAATGTTTCTAAAAGTAATCATAATTTGGTACTAGTTTCTGTAATAACTAAAATTTTTAACTTACTCTAAAAAAACATACTTACACTTTAGAAATTTCTTAAGGTCATTAATGTACCCTCTATAGGACTCTGGATTAGACACGCTGAATGAAAAATCCAATGCTGTCACCGGTTTTGGAAAAACCATAAGCCCTATAGAGATAAAAGAAAAGGGGGGAAATTAATTATAGCAATTCCCTTCTCTCCTTCCTTCTCCTTACTCTTATCTCTAAAAAGGAAGATCTCAGTAAATTTTGTGGAAATTGTTTTCACAGGTAGGTTGAAATTATCAAGAACCTTTCACTTCTATCTGACTACGAAGAGACATCTAAAATGAAAAAATTCCACATCTTCACAATCACCTCGGACATTACCAATTAGAAACCTCCTCTAAATCTTAGTTAGAATTGCTCTGTTCCTTAATTTAAAAGATGCAAGTTTTCCTTTGTACTTTCTACATTCATTTTCTATTAAATATTTTTAGGTTTTGCCAATTTGCCATTAATATAGAGAAAATTTTAGCAAATCAAAATCTAAGCACTTTGTCATTCAAATTACAACTGTATGAAAACATTCGTAAAGAAAGCTTACCTTATTCAGTGAAAGAGGCCTATACAATTTTAACTCTACAGTTAAATATTCTTCCTTCAATAATAAACACTGCTCGATAACTAAAATGTGGTTTTCTCATACTGAACTGACGCATAACCACCAACAATTTCACATTAGCAATCAACACCCATGTATATAGAATATGTTTGCATGAGTTTATTAACAGAAAATGTAAGCCTATTTATCTCTAACAATCAGGCTTCCAACTTTAAGCTTTCCTTGATTTAAAAGCATTAGATCAAAAGTGTGTCTATACATGTATAACTGAGTCACTGTGCTGTACAGCAGAGATTGGCACAGCATTGTAAATCAACTCTACTTCATAAAAAAAATTGTTTAATTTAAAAGCATTAGATCTACATTCAGCCTTGCACAAAGGCTTAAACAAAAAAATCCTAAAATTCTCACTAGTTTCTAAACATTCCCCATATATCAAAGTTATTATAGATAAGCCTTGCATTGAATCTGAAAATAAATAACAAGGTTGTTTTAGTTTTCATTAAAATTGCTTTTGCTGTTTGCAACTAGAGAAAGCCTGTGCACAGCAATGAAGACCCAATGCAGCCAAAAAAAAAAAAATTGCTGCTCATAGACATCTAATTCGTTTTAGATCAAACCCAGTTTCTTTCAAATCCTAAATACTTGCCTTTGTTGATCTGCATGGTTCTTGCGTTAAACTACAATAGATCCGATGCTACTCAACTATGATGAAACACTCAATGTTCCCAAATGGCAGAGCAAATCTTATTCCATATACAGCACAAAAGAGCCCCAATTAGATTCCCCATTCACCTACTATCTCAACATACCAGATCGCTTGGATTTGGAGCATCTCATATGCCTATTTTTCCTTACCCCTCCACCTACTACAAAATCAATAGTAACTTTCTGACTTTTTAATAAAAATGTTCAATGTAGAAATAAAACCTGACCATCCAGTATATGAAGTGACCATCTGTGTATGTCTGAAATTGTATGTTTTCATTTTTAAGGTTTTACAGAAGGAACAAGAAATAATATACTGTAAGTGAAAAAGTAACAGAATCAAGGCAGCTTATACATAACTGTATAAAAACACCCAACTTTAAGAAAAACCCAACTTTTAATAAAACATCCAGTTTGAAAGAAATTTTAAAGAAAAATATGAAAATGTCTATGCTTTATAAAAAAAAGATTACATTCCTTTAACATGACTTATTTCTATGGGAAGTTTTAAATGACTCAATTTACAAAAACTCTGTAGACCAGAATGTCTAAAACTGAGTTTCTGATACAAGTTACTTCTTAGATCTTGCTGAGCAATGCTCTTGGAGCCTTAGTTCATTTAACAGCCTGTTTGAAACTCTTAAGTAAAAAAAAACACAGCAGGAATGTGCCGTACGGCTGCATTTTTTGACGCAGTACACCTACGTCCTCCAAATAAAGTCTTGGCTTACCCCAAACCATGAACATCAACAGAATGTGAAAACTACAGTAACTCTTACGTCTTTATAATTTAAACCACTGGAGCATGAATATGTGTGTATGCATGTGTGTGCTTCTATAGGGGTGTGCATGGATGGTACGTGTTTATATCATATGCATGTATATGTTAATACACATACCAATTTCAAACTAGCATTTATTTTACCAGGTGCAAATACATTATTGAAATGATGCCATTTAAAAATAAAACTTAGGGCCTCCCTGGTGGCGGAGTGGTTGAGAGTCCACCTGCTGATGCAGGGGACGCGGGTTTGTGCCCCGGTCCGGGAAGATCCCACATGCCACGGAGCGGCTGGGCCCGTGAACCATGGCCACTGAGCCTGCGCGTCTGGAGCCTGTGCTCCGCAACGGGAGAGGCCGCAACAGTGAGAGGCCCGCGTACCGCAAAAAAACAAAACAAAACAAAAAAAACTTGAATATGGTCATTGTTAAAAAAAAAAAACCTTAGAAAAAAGAAGTAGAAATAAAATTTAATTACCCATAATTCCTTTATGAAGAGAAAATCATATTTGACAAACTAGTATACATTCATCTAATATTATATTGATATATAATATGAATACGTGTGCATATATATTTGTTTATTTGAACTAATATTAAGTTTTTAAGTACTATAATACACTTGGTGAATGATTTTAAGGAACTCAGTTTAAAATTATATACTTAAAAAAGTATATTGAACACATTTTACTGCTTTTATTATTCATGAAATTATAAATGGTTTAATATTTCTGAAATAGATCAGCTTATGTTCAACAGTAATAGTCACATAACTTAAGGCAGCAAGAGAAATAATTATCTTAGAATTCATCTAGGTAGAAAGAAAACAGGGCTACAATGAAAGATGAGGAAAAAATTAGCATGGAGCTGGTCTCAGATACATGGTCAAATAGACCAAAAGAGTTATTCATGATATTTAGATAAATATTAGCTGCAAACAAAGGAAAAGCCATTAGAACAAACTTTTTAAGAAAACTGGTTGGGGAAACTGGTTCAATCTCGCTGCTGATATAGCTGAGAAGTCCATGCAGTGGGCAAGGATCTAGGCTAGGGTTCCTCAGCCGTGGGCCTAATGACATTCTGAACTAGATGATTCTTTGTTGTGGGAGGTTGTCCCATGCACTATAGGGATGTTTAGCAGCACCTCTGGCCTCTACTCACAGTAGCACATCTGCAGTTGTGACAACCAAAAATGTCTCCAGACAGTGCTGAATGGCCTTGGGGGGCAAATCACTGCTGGAAGAGAACCACTGCTGCAGACAGAAACCTCCTGCTGCAGACTCCCACCTTCCCTGGCCTGCATGCCCACTCTGCCTGCTGCCCAAATCACGCTCCTCCATGGAGAGCCGTCCCTTTGCTAGCATCTCTGGACGTTGTTTATATTTCTGGGAATTAGATACACTGGAGTTCTGCACATTATTGTTATTTACTAGCACTTTGAGGACAAGGGCCGTGTGCACCAACAAAAGCGGAGCTAACATTCAAAGACCAACTGTTTAAAAAGAATAAAATCAGGAAGGAGAAAATGTGACTTAAACAAGTGCTCCAGGTTAAGATTTTCTTCCGTACGAAGGTACATTCTCCAGTATCCTAGAGGAAATTTTTTTCCCTAAGACAATCAATAGAGAATAATTCAACATATTAAGAGTATACTCATTTTATTCTCTATTGACTTCTTACCATTTCCACACTAAGCAATTAAAAACACGAAGCATGGGGCTTCCTTGGTGGCGCAGTGGTTGAGAGTCCACCTGCCAATGCAGGGGACACGGGTTCGTGCCCCGGTCCAGGAAGATCCCACATGCCGGGGAGCGGCTGGGCCCGTGAGCCATGGCCACTGAGCCTGCGCGTCCGGAGCCTGTGCTCCGCAATGGGAGAGGCCACAACAGTGAGAGGCCCGTGTACCGCAAAAAAACAAACAAACAAACAAACAAAAACATGAAGCATGTATTTTACAAGACCAATGCTCTAACCCACACCAGAGCTGAAATATATACTTCATAAGTAAATTACTCAGAGCAAAGTGAAATTACTATACAATATTCATAAACACCATTCATAACTATAACTATATTCATCAATCTGGCTTCACTTTAACTCTCAATATTCATTTCTGCTTACTCTTGGCAAAAGACTCAAGATTTATCAGCCAGGGTTTTGTATCACTGTGTAAATATTAAAGGTTTTTATATCAGTATGTAAATATTAAAGGTCTTTATATCACTATGTAAATATTAAACAACAAACAAAATCAAAACTTTCACATTATCTAACCCTAAAGTTTAACATCTTCTACTGGCTATGTAATACAGACTTACGGAGAAGATAAAAGTATAACCCAATTTTGTTAGAAGCCATGATAATCACAACATAATTAATTACCTGGACTAGGAATCTGGTCACGATATTTTGGAACCTCATCGTTCAGAGTCTGAAGCATAGCCCACATTGTGAATGTAAAGAGTGCAGCCAGGAACCCATAAAAGACTAGGTAGAAGAGCAAGATCAAACCTGTAAAAGAAAATAAAACTCATAAAGTTGAAGATATACACA
>NW_020838016.1:9150486-9199252 GCF_003676395.1 Aethalodelphis obliquidens | reverse complement strand
GTGTGTGTGTGTGTGTGTGTGTGTGTGTGTGTGTGTGTGTGTGTGTGATGTGGCCAGGGTAAAAAAACAGACCCATCATTGCAAGGCTAGAACTCCAAGCTTTGCCATGCACACAGCCAAGTATCTTCATATTCAGAGCGATATGAATTTGCCCAAGCAAGGGGTATTTCAGCAGGCAGCACCCACCCACATCCTGTGACCCCCTCCTCTCCTCTCATACTTCCAACTACAAGTAGCTTCCACAGATCACACTGATTCAAGATCAGAGCTTTAAAATTCCAGCACATAAGGGAGTATTTCCCGAAATGGAGTTAATGCTCTCTAGAAAGAAGAAAGATGATTTTAGGTTGGACAAAAACCCCAGTATGTATATGTGACAAACAAAAAAATTAACACATAGGACTTCCCCAGTGGTCCAGTGGTTAAGACTCCGTGCTTCCACTACAGGAGCCATGGGTTCAATCCTAGGGGAAGTTCTGCATGCCGCACAGGCGGCCAAAAAAAAAAAAAAAAAAAAAAAAAAAGAATTAGCACATCAACCCTGTATTTCACAGTAATTATTAGCATAAATTTGGGTTTTAAAAAGTGAGCTGATTTAGAGAATAGCCAGGAAACATGCAGAGAAGGTAAATCATGAAGCTGGTATCAATGAATAAAGTTTAGGAAACACTGGTTGAGTGGAAGCATCATGCAGAAGTGAAGAGAGGAGCATCCCAACCAGTGGGACTTGACAACTCCCTGCTAAGCACACAGCAAGAGCTGGCAGACGCAAGTTTCAACATCAAGGGCTTAACCTTTTTTTCTTCACAATCTGGAAACACTAAGATCTATCCTAAGCCAGTGATTTATTTTGTGAACATCTAGATTTTTCTCAAATGTCTGTATTCAAAGATCTAACATCGTAAGTGGTCACCATCAAGATTATATACTAGAATATATTGTTAACGTCACACATTTATATTTGAACATTTAAAAACTGATCAAAGGGACTTCCCTGGCAGTCCAATGGTTAAGACTCCGTGCTTCCAATGCAGAGGGCACGGGTTGGATTCCCGGTTGGGGAGCTAAGATCCCACATGCCACGCAGCACAGCCAAAAAAAAACCTGATCAAAGAATATTCAATAAATCCTCAGTTACAGCAACAGTAAAGAGCACTTAATTCCCCAAAGCTGAATTAACATCAGCTTCATTTTCCAGTCTTAACATAAACCTGCTTATTAATATTTGTCCTAGCAGAAGGGCTAGAGCAGGGGTTCCTAACCTGGAATCTATGGACCCTTCACCCTCACTCATCCCCAGAAGGATTAACTTCAGAGCTTCTATGACTTCTGTAATAATACAGTTCTGAATATACCCATTTTTCTTCTGCGGAGTGGCTCTACAACATTCTTGTGATGCTCAAAAGACCCTGTGACCCCGAAACAGATTGTGGCAAAAGCTAGATAACTTTCATTTGTTACCTGCGGGCCAGGAAACTGCCTCCCCTTTTTTTAAGCAAAGGGGAAACAGTTAAAGCAATTTCATTTTAATTTAGACCAGCATTCCCCGTCCTCCCCCTGCCCCAATTACCAGGAGGCCAAAATAGGGAGCGAAAGGACAGAAGGAAGAAAGGAGCACAGGATGTCGCCTCCAGACAGCATCACTTCCCTATCACACAGAGTGATCCTGTTGCAGAAACACAAAGGAAGACCAATCTCAAAGAAGTGATCAGTTTACTACAGAGGTAGATGAAATACGTGCAAAGCCCAAAGGATGGTTTAATGAGATACAGAACAAAAACCATTCTTTCAGATCTGGGTATTTGTAGGAACTAATGGATAAACTCCTCCACAGAGCAGACCAGGGTACAAATATATAAATGTGATAAGGAGTGGGGGATGTGTTCCATCCAATAAAGCCTCACTTACAGAGCAGGCAGACTGAGGCCACAGTAGTTTGTCAACTGACGCAGTAGATATTAAACTGGAGAAGTTTAAAACAGAGGTGCCAGGAGTTTAATTATTTAGCGGTGTTTCAAAGTCATCTGAAAATATGCTTACCATTTTCAAATTTGATTTTAAATTTTCAGGAAAAATAATATAAAGCAGATTTATAAAAATGGTTACAAAGCAAATGAACATATAGCAAACACGAAGAGAAGTGTAAAAACTTCCTATAAAGAGTTGGGTTGGGACTTCCCTGGTGGTCCAGCGGTTAAGACTTCACCTTCCAAGGCAGGGGGTGCGGGTTCCATCCCTGGTCGGGGAGCTAAGATCCCACATGCCTCGGGGCCAAAAAAAAAAAAAAAAAAAAAAAAAACCCAAAACAGAAGCAATATTGTAGCAAATTCAATAAAGACTTTAAAAATGGTCCACATCAAAGAAATCTCCAAAAAAAAAAAAGTTAGGTTTATAAAATAGATACACAGATTAACAGCCATGTCCCAAACCTGATGCCATGTACTAGTGGCCATTAAGTCAATTTTGAATGTAGGGAGTATACCAAGTAGATAAGTGATTTTCAGCACTGAAGCCAATTTCCCCTGCTTGATAAGATCCTCTCGCCAAGAACAAACTTAACATTTAAAAACTAAAATTAATCTCACTTGTAAAAACCACATATGAAAGACCACTCACAAGGATGGCAGTACTTTATCAACTTAACCGCCTTTCTCCTACACTAAGAAAAAAAATACCTGAAAATAAAAACAGACGTTGTAAACTGCTGTTCTTATATATCAGTATCTTGCAGTTATTTACTCAGATGCATTCCTGACAATGACAGGGATGAAACAAATTGAGCTACCCTACCTGAGTAATAGGTAGTGCAGATGGGACCTGTTCAGTGTGCCATGTCTGCCTCAGCGCTAGTTAATGTAAGCAGGGAACAGGTAAGTCATTAGGCTTCATCAAGGCCTGGACATCCACACCCGTTCAACACACTGAGACCGTGTGATCTGACTCCCTACTTCTGCAAACTTCCTAGTTACCTGAGGGTACCTAGACAATAGAAAGACTATGCCTTATCCTCAGAGAATTCTGATGAGAAACAACTTCCCCTTGGTAAATAAATTAATAACCTGTTTATAGTTAAAAATAAATTAAAGCAGAGGCAGGTATAATTTTTTAAAAAATCAATTATATGGACAAGTACAAATTTAAAGTCCTTTGTATATTCAAATTTTTATAAGGAGCTATTTATTGAGGTATAATTCACATTTCATTCACCTATGAGTGGAACTGCTTGATCATATGGTAATTCTGTTTAGTATTTTGAGTTAAGTACCAGACTATTTTCCAAAGCATCTACAACATTCTACATTCCCACCAGCAGGATTCCAATTTCTCCACATTCTCATTAATACTTCCTAGTGGGTTTAATTTGCATTTCCCTAATGACTAATGATGTTGAGCATTTTTTCATGAGCTTATTGGTCATTCGTACCTTCTTTAGAGAACTGTCTATTCAGATCCTTGGCCCATTTTTAAATTGGGTTGTCTTTTTATTGAGTTCTAAGAGTTCTTTATATATTATAAGCACAAGCCTCTTGTCAGATACATGATGTTCAATTATTTTCTCACATTCTGTGGGTTGTCTTTTCACTTTCATGACAGTGTCCTTTATTATTATTTTTTTCAGCAAAACATTCTTATTTTATTTTTATCTCAGCAAATGTTCTCATTTGGCACCTGACTGGCACCAAACCAAAGCCCTTAGGCCAACAGGTGTGGGCTGAGACCACCTGCAAACTTCCCATGTGTAGGTCTCAATGGCTATGCACATCAGAGCACCTATTTCTCTCTCTAGTCCCTTAGGGTGGCCTAAAGGTCTCAGGTGCGCTAACAGTGCTGGCCACGAGGTGGTGGAAAAGTTGTGACGCTGAAATCTGCTGGGATAGGAAACCAAGCAGTGCCCTGAAAGCAAGTTCTTTTCTCAGGTGACAGATACCCAGATAGGGTCCTGCTCATGCTTATTCAACATACTCCTGTCTGCCTGGTGACACTTTTTAGAGCTCAAGCATCTAAGGAAGTCTTGTCTGGCAGGATGGGACAGTAAGCTCTCAGGTCAGCACTGTTGGCCTGGGGAAATCCCGAGTCCAGCTTTGCAGCCTTTGCACAGTGGGTACTTTCCCAGGATCCATGATAATACTCAGAGCCCATCAGGACATTTTACTTATATGCGGTTTCCAACTGTCAGAGGAGTTCAGGACTGTCTGGCCTTCTCAGGATCTCAATTCAAGATTAGCTATTCAAAGCATGAAATAAGAGGGAATACGTTTTAAGAATCAAGGCTGCTCTTTTCAGCCCTGCTGAGGGAACAATTTCAGACATGACTTTTAGAGAGGAAGCTGGGCACTCAGCAGGGCACAAGGTGGCTTTCAGACCAAGACTCCTCCTCCTCTGGTGTGGCGGAGGTGGGACCTCAGCGTGGGGCCCCGCATTCTAGCTTTTCTTCTGCGAGCCTAGTTGACCGGCGGGCAGGGATCATGAGAAGCTGCAGGAGAATGAAGACCGGAGACGTGATCAGGCCGAACCAGAGCTCCCGAGTCTGCTCCACCAGCTTCTGGCACAACAACATCTCGAAGACGAACTTCAGGCTAAGAACCGTGAGGACCCAGAAAAGGTGGAGCACGGCCAGCCGCTTCTCTCCGACCTGGAAGAGGTGCACGGAGACGACAGTAGTGAAGTTGGTGCTGAGCCGGTCAGCGGCGAAGAAGGGCACGAACACGTTCCACCAGGAGAGGCCCGGAGCCAGGCCGTCCACACGCAGGGCCAGCAGCACGAACACCGACAGGGCCATCAGGTGCACGAAGACCTCGAAGGGAGCGAAGCCCAGCAACTGCACCAGCTCCCCGAGCGCGGAAAGCATCGCTCCGGTAGAGCGCGGGCCAGGGCCCGGGCGACGGTCTCACCCGCCTGGCTGCGCCGCCACTCCCCACGGGCCTCGCTGGCGCCTGCGCCGTCGTCGCGGCCAGCGAGCTGCAGAAAGTGGCCCTGCCTGCCCTGGCTCTCGGCCCCAGCCCAGGACCCAGCACTGGCCGCCAGCTGATGCCCGCCTTGCTCGGACGCCACGCCCCGCTGGGCGCCGACAGTGTCCTTTAAAGCAGAGAAGTTCTTAATCTCAAGGAAGTCCAACTTATCTGTTTTTCTCCTTGGTTGCTTGACTTTTGGTATCATATCGAAAACACCACTGCCTAATCCAAAGTCATGAAGACTTGTAATTATATTTTCTTCTAAGAATTTTTAGTTTTAGCTCTTTAAGTTTGGCTCTTTGATCCACTGTGTGTTAATTTTTGTACATGCTATGAAGAAGGGAACATTGGGGTTTGGGATAAAAGCTGGGCAAGGTCCTGGATGGGTTGGTAAAAATCTAAATCTCTCCACAGAGAATCTCCATACCTGACCAGCTCTTGGCTACCTATGCCTCATCCCTGAATGCTATGACAGGGAAGTCTAAATACAAAGAGGAGGTGCAGAGAACCAATAATTACAAAATATTGAGAAGAAAAACTAATCCAATAAAGTATCAAATGCAACAAAGAAAGTAATGCCTGAAAAAACTGGGTTGTAACAGGGTACAGAACCGGGGGGGGGGGGGTAGCATGAGTATAATTAAAATACAGAGTATAAGGTAAGAGGATAGTTTTTCAAAATCTGATTTCATATTCTGATTGTTAAAATTTTAAAACTTAGTAGATAGCTGAACTGGAGAAGAGTCAAATAATAATAAAAAAAATCCAGACACCTAACAAAAAAGCAAACCAAAGACTGGGAAAAATATTTTGCATAATATGAAACCAATAAATTACTTATTTGCAATCTAGAATATATAAAGAACTCTTACAACAAAACAAATTTCTAAAACATGGACAAAAGTTTTGAACAGAAACTTCATCAAAGATGTAATGAGAATTGCAAAACAATAAAGCTCATGAAAACATACTCAACATCACTAGTTATCCAGGAAGGGCAAATCAAAACCACTACATGCTCACCAGAATGCTAGAAATTCTAAAGACTGACCATACCAAGTGATGATCTAGGAGCAGAGCAGCTGACACTCTAATACACTGCTGGTGGGAATGTGCCAAAACAAAAACCGATTTCGGAAAACAATTTTTTGAAAAGTTAGTAGCATATACCTATGATAGGATCCAGCCAATCCATTCCTAGATATTTAACCAAGAAAAATGAAAGCACACGTTCGCAGAAGTATATGAATATTCGTAAATGCTTTATTTGTAATCACTAAAAACTCCAACAACCCAAAAGCACATCAACAGATGAATTAATAAATAAATTCTGGCATATAATACAATGGAATACTATTCATGAACTACTTCTCAAAGTAACTGTGCTGAATGAAACAACTCAGCACTCCTGACCCCAAAGAGAACACGCTAAATGATTCCATGCATTTAAAGTTTCAGAAAATACAAACTAATCTAAACTGTCAAAAAGCAGATCTATTTTTGCCTGGATACTGGGGAGGTAGGGAAAGAAAAGGATTACAAATGGGAAAGAGGAAATCTGGGGAGTGATGAATATTTTCATTACCTTGATTAGAGTGATAGTTCCATGGGTACAATATATGTATATGCATATAGGTGAATACACATCAAAACTCAAGTTATACATTTCAATTTTAAATACGTGCAGTTTACCATATGTCACAATTATACCTCAATAAAGCTATTTAAAAAACAAAAATTTGGAAGAAGGCCTAACCTAGAGAACTAGCCAAGCCAAAGAAAACTTCAGTGAGCTAAAAGATCAAACCAAGGTGTTTTACAATACTGGGCAAAAAGACAGAGTGTGTATGGAGCTTGTTGAGACACGGGAGACAGAACCATAATATCAATAAATCTAACAGGAATTCCACCAGAAAAGGGGATGGGGAGGAATGCCCAAAGAAATAACACATTTTGTGTCTAGATTGGAAAAGATTGAAAAATATTAGAAAATACCCTATACCTAGATAGAAAAAGGTAAAATTTCAGAATACTAAAAATAAAGTGAAAATTTCTTAAAGCTTCTAAAAAGATAAAACGGGTTTTACCTAGAGCAGAGAAATATGACTGACAGATATCTCATCAGCCAAAAATAAAACAGTATATTCCAAACTGAGGAGGCTTTAAGTTTTAGCTACACTGTCTTCATTTCCTTCGTTTTGGAAGAAAAACTTATATATTATCTAACCTGAAAAAAAAGGACAAAGTTCACAGACTAAATTCTAGAAAAAGCTAATATAATTGTACATTTTTCATTTTTTAAAGTTTTCTTTAAAAATCGAAGACAAGAAAAATATATAAAGCAATGGTGAGCAAAGAAACCAGTAAGACTTGCTGGTAACATCTAAGTAAGTGTTGATTTTAATTTCTTCTCCTTTTCATGTCTGAGGAATAACTTACATACAATAATTTTCATTGATTCCAAGTGCACAATCCCAATGAGTAGACAGTTGCATGTATTGTGAAACCACCACTACACTAATGATACAGAACATTTCTATCACCTCTGAAAGGTTCCTTGTGCCCGTTTGCAATCTGTACATCCTTCAGCCAGCCAATGATCTCCTTTTGCCACTACATTAGTCTGTATTTTACACAGTTAAAATTTGATTTTAATTTAGTAACAAGTTAAAACCCCAAAAATATTAAGGTAGGAATAATTTAATAGTAGTCTAATAAAAGACATTCTCAAAGTGGGTTAAAGAAAACCTTATAGCACTATAAATAAATGCTATTTATAGATAAAAACCTAAAATTATAACACATACTGGCTGAAAATAAAGTAGATCTTGGCTAACAAAAAGAAATGTAGAAGTGGCATTATTCCTGAAAGCAAACTATTTAGAATTCAAGTCAAAAGGTATTAACAAAGCAAAGATATTCTCTATTAATAAAAAGTAAACAAAACACATCAAGAAGATACAGCATAAAAGCCATGAACATTTGTGATGCTAAGTGGCTTAAGATATGTAAAGCAAAATTTATCACAATCATCTGTAGAGATTTTAACGTACCTCTTCCAGAAATCCACAGATCAGGTAAACAATAACAAAAAGGATAATATTTTAAAAACACAACTAATAGTTATTTAATATATGTAAAACTTTGTAGTCACCAGAAAATATACTCTTTATAAACCTGGAACATTGCCTCGAAACTGACCATGACTTAAATTTCAAAAAAACCAAACCAAAACAAAATAAAAAATAACCTAAAAAAAAAAAAATCAAGGCCACATTTTTCAAAATCAAAGTATGTTAGAGAAGTATAACAAAAATTTAGAAAATGGACTGCTAAATAACCTTTGGATTAAAAAGACAACAAAACCCAAAACATTCAAAATTCAAAACAATCATGTAGCCAAAGCAGAACACAAAGGAAAATCCAGAGCCTTATACGCATTCACTAAAAAACCAGACTAACCAAAAAAGCCAGGTTTTAAATTCAAGAGTAAAATAAATTCAAGGAAAGTAGGAGATTTAAGATACAAGCACAAGTTAATGGAAACAAATGCAAAAAAAAATCATTAATTTTACCAATAAAACCAATTTCCAACTAGTAAGCTCGAAAATAGATGAAATATATGATTTTTAAAGAAAATAAACATATTCAAATCAGAAGTTGTTACAAGAAATAAAGAGCTCTATCCCTAAAAGAGACACTATGTCCAAATGGCTTTAGTTCTCCCAATTTTCAAGTAGATTCTTTCTCTACACACGAGCTGTCCTTTTTGTATGCTCCGTAAGTTACCTAAATCTTTATAAGGCTAGCACTCTCCAGATACCAAAACTAAACAGACAGTACTCGCACAGATTTCACAAATTTATTTTATTTTAAACGCTTACATAGAGCTTACATGCTATAGAGTGATAATGACACAGGAACAGAGATACAGATTAATAACAAAACATAACAATAATCAAGAAAGGATCCATATAAAATCCACGTAACAAAGCGGGCACTTCAAATCAGTGAGAAAATGATGGACTATTCAATATATTTTGAGATAAGTGATCAGGAACAGCCTATAAAAGACTGTTAAATTTGTAATAATATTTATTTAAACAAGTACAATTTTTAAAATAAAAGAATTAAGAGACAAAAGACAGCAAAAAGACGAGCAGGTCGCTGTAAAGAAACGAAAACTGAGCAAACATAAATTGCAATTATCAGAGACACTGCAAATTAAACCAACCAAGACACCAGCATCCCAACAAACTGGCAAAAATTTTTAAAGAGTGATGATAACCAATGCTCAGAAAGTTGAAGGGAAACAAGTAATTTGATCCCTGCTGGTGAGAGTATACACTGGTACAGCTTTACTGGAGGACAATAAATTAATATAAAAATAAACATATACTATAAACTGGTGATTCCATTTCTCAGTGACTACCCTGGATAAATAGTTGCACACATGCACTGCACAATTTGCAAGAGAAAAATTGCAAACAATTAAATATTCATCACAAAGAAATATATATATATCTTGGATATATATCCCTACACTATGGAATATTATGCAATGACTCAAAGGAATGAGATAAATAAATGGGGGGGAGAGAGAGACAGAGACATGGAAACAGTCAAGACATATTAAGTGAAAAAAAACAAGTTCTAGAACATACATTCTTCCTATTACTCATGTAAAAGTGGAAAATTAATTATTCCTACATAGTCCATATATACTCATATACATACACACACACACACACATACATACATATACGCATATGTAAGTGTGTTGAAAAAGGACTGGTAGAAAAACTGATAAGCAATCATTATCTGTGGGAAAGACTGCGACTGGTAGAAGGCAGTGAAGAGAAACAATATATTCATGTATTCTTTTTTCTCCAATATCCAATTAGGAATACTTACAAATACACACAAAAGTTAAAAGAAATGTAAGTGAACACGCATAAACCCCACCTAGATTCTACAGTAAAGTCTACTGTATTTACCTCTTATCTATTCACCGTCTATTTTTTTTTTTAAGAATTTCAAGTTGCAGATGTCAGTACACTTAACCCCTAAATACTTCAACATTATATTAACTAAAATTGAGGGAAAATTGCATTCAGCAAAATACACAAATCTCCAAGGTACCATGACACGGTTGTTTAGAAATACATTCACCTCTATGATTCAAACAGCTATCAAGATACAGAACATTGCCAACACCCTATAAAGTTCTCATGCCCCTTCCCAGTCAATCCCCATGACCACCATCCTAGAGGCAAACACCATTCTGGGCTTTTCCCCAGCATAGGTAAGTATTGCTTGATTTAGAATTTCAAAGAAATGAAATTATATAGTATATTCTCTTTGGTAAAGCTTCTTTTCTGCTCAGCCTAATTGTGGGATTCACCCATGTTTTGTGTTACCTATAGTTTGCTCCTTTTTACTGTTGAGTAGTATTCCACTGTGTGGACACTGGTTTGTTTATCCATTCTACTGCCGGACACCTGGGCTCTTTCCAGTTTGGAGCTACTATGAATATTTTGTGTATTGTTTTGGACATATGTTTTCATTTCTCTTGGGTAAACTGCTGGGCATCATGGGGTAAGTGTATATTTACTTGTACAGTAAATTGTTAGACCTTTATCCAAAGTGGATATACCACATATGTTTTAAGAAGTATGATAGGTAACAGTGGTTACCCAGGGAAGAAGCTGAGGATGACAGTGGACTTATTGACTATTCACATCTGTACTATAAAAACTCAAATAATGAAGTTACTTTTGTCACATGAAAAAAAACAAAGCCAAGAGTCCACATTCCATTTAAGACATGTTCAGGTTTCTTGGATTAGCCTACGCTGACCACTAACTAACTTCTAAAGCATAGGTCAGCAAATCGTGGCTGCTGCCTGTTTTTGTAAATAAAATACTGAAACGCAGCTAGGCCACTAGTAAACATATTGTTTACGGCCGCTTTCAAGCTACTAACAGCAGAGTTGAGTAGCTGCAACACATACTGTATTCCTGGCAAAGCCTAAAATATTATCTGGTCCTTTAAAGAAAAAGTTTGCAGCCTCCTGTTCAAAAGCATTTATATAGGCCTTGATTTTCATTCCAATGTGACATCTGAAACTATCTCGTGCAACTTCTCCCTTACAGAGGAAACTAAGACCAAGAGATTTTTAATGACTTATCTAAGCTTAGATGGAGATGTGGAATTCTAATTCAGGTCTATATTCTGAATCCTAGTCTGATCATCTTCTCAGTATACTGGTAAATTTCTAAGACTTATCAAGCAAAAATACAAGGCCCACAGGCTCACTTTGACTACGATGCCCTATCTGGAAACTTCAATGAATTAGAAATTTAGTGGAACAGAATCATGGTGAGCTGAGGGGAATGATGAACAAGTTTCTCCACAAACAAGACTTTCATAGTGTGGAGCTATACCAATTAATCAAAATACTCTCAACTTTAGCCCAACGACCAGGTGAATCACAAGTGGAAACTGACTAAATGACAATTTATTCATCAAAAAAATAGTAAGTGCTTACTATGTGCTAGGTGTTGTAGGGACATAAAATGCACCTGTGATTCCTGCTCTGGGAGAACATCCAGCTAGTGGGAGCAACGTATATAAACAACTCTAATCCAGGATACAAAATTTTTAGGTGTTATAGACGATAAATGTATTATTTTCACCTGGGCAAGTCCGAGAAGGCTTATGGCAGAGAGGGCACTAGATCTATGAAGCAGGGGAGAATTTATGATGCAGAGAATGGAGGGCACGGGAGAGGGAATGAGCAGGGCATTCCAGACCAAGGGGCCTTAGACATACCCATTTGGCTATGACATGTGGTGTACAGGGAGCAGGGTATAAAATGACAGATTATATAAAGTTGGAAATGTAGTTCCAAGCCAATATGTAATATATCTGGAATACCAGGCTGTCTGGAACTGATTTAAACCTTCTGAAAGCAGTGGGGATCCCAACAGCTTTGGGGTATAGGGAGTAGCTTGACCAAAGCTTCAGCCTTAGAAATAATCTGATAGCAGTGAAGTTACACTGGTTTAGGTCACAATGATTCTAACTGATTCCTTGGATCTTTCTGGGGCTGCACCAGAAGAGCCTAACTTCCCCAGTCAACAACACTACACTTTTTATAAGCAGCAGATAAAAGTTGGAAAGCCAGTGGTCTCTTTAAACTAGGACCAATTTCGAAAGAAATTTACAAAAGATCTTCATCTAGTGCTTTAAGTTTTTTAATCAGAGAATTTACAAGAAAAGGCACTACCAGATCCTGAAAAAGTGGGGCAGGGTTGGTGGGAATATTGAGGGCTCTGCAATGTGCAACAGGTGGTTAGCATTATGAAGCTAGGAAAAACAAGCACCCTGGGCTCCCTCTGAATGCCTGTTTTCACAAGATACTGGAGGGTGGGGTGAGGTGGGGCAGTGGTGAGTAGGTCAGAGAAAATTAATTCCTGAATTAACTGTAGCAGTGGTAATGAGGGTGTGGGTCACCAAGAGATTCAAGAGATGTTATGGAAGTACAATTGGCATGGTTTGGCCAGGTTCAGAGCCCAGATGACAGAAATGGTAGTGACAGTCTTCAAAACTTGCAAATACAGAAGCAACTCACAACTTCAGTGGAGGAAGGGGAAAGAGCTCTGTTTATCAGTTGATAAACAAGGTACTGGAGTTGTCTAAGCCTCACTCTCAGGTTTATGGGATATGCAAGAAGCAACTGGAATCTCAGAGAGATGTTAACCAAGAAGTAAAATTTGTCATAATCTTTGCAATTGTTTTATGAGATGAAGAAGTTGAAAAAAAAAAACAAGGCCAAAGACAGCACCTGGGAAATCTACATCTAGGAAACAAGAGAACCAGGAAAGGAATGGCTAGAGAAGTATAGAGTAGGGGTAAGGGCCACTTTTATGGACCAGATACTGCCAACTGGCCAGAAACCATCAAAAGTACCTCGTGCTGTGGGCAAGGGTCAATTCCTTACCATGGCATCAGCAGAATACTAGGAGGAAGTCATAAATGAGAGCCAGCTCCACCAATGACTCAGTAACAAAGTTTAAACAGATATGGGGAGGTTGTTAAGTTAGGGAATTCTTCTTAAAAATATTATTAGTTAAATAGCACCCTGTAGGGAGAGGATGATACTATTAAATAAACCCCCATTAAATCTGAGAACAGGTAAGTTTAAAAAGAAAAAAAAAATCTTTATGTTCTCATAAGAGCCATATAAGAAGCAGAATAGAGCAATAAAGCAGGCCACAGGAGGCCTGGATAATTACCCTGGTTCTGTTATCCTAATCAGATGCACGACCGGGGCATGTCAAACTCAGCTGAGTCTCTTTCTCAGTCTCCCTGAGAAAGTTAAGTGGAAGCTTTTTCTGAACACTGAACTATAAAACCATCAGTGCTGAAGCAAAAAGGAAAAAAAAAAAAAAAAAAAGGAAAATGCCCAAACACTGGGTGAACCATTATGCTATGATACACCAAAACCATCAAAGACATTAAAAACAATGTTGCAGAAGACTAATTACATTTAATTAGACTGGAAACATTTCATAATACTGTTCATTCATTCAACCACTTCTTATTACATTCCCACTAAGTGCCGGGCAACAGGCTAGGTGTTAGGGAATTCAAGACGGGTAAGATGTGAATAAGAAGCTTATGTCTAATAAGCGGGCAACAACAATACTGTTGAAGTCATAAATACTATACTAGAAAAAGGTATCATAGAATACGCTGGAGCACTTGACCCAGTCTCAAGGCAAAGAATGGTTCGAAAAGGTTTACCAGAGATCAGGCCATCACAGCTGACATCTGAGTAGCCAGGCCAAGTTGAAGGAAGGAGAGGCTCGGAAGCTAGGAAACAGGCCCGAAAGCAGTGGGAGAGAACTATATGGAACAGCAGAGATGACAGGGGAGAAATATGCCAACCAGACTGCAAAGAGTCTGCACGTCATGCTAAGGAGCCCCGAGGGCAACAGAGTTACACGAAGAGGTGCCCATGAAACATCCAACTGAAGATTTCTGACAGGCATTTGGCAATAAGAATACAAAAAAGTCTTAGGGACTAGAAATGCAGATTTGGGGGTCTCAAATGGAGATAATAACTAAAGCCACCAGAACATGTAAGTTCCAGCAGGAAGTGTGGACAGTCCCCACAGAAGTGATGGAGAGGGCCAGGGATACCCCAACAGAAAGTGGCAGAGGAATAAAAAACATTCCCCTTAAACGTTAAGTGATCAAACTAGGTATATCTGTGTATTTTCAAATTTTATTTATACATTTGAAAAAACTTTATACATAGGAAAATGTTAACAGTGGTTACTCTATGTGATTAAAGATGACAGGTTTTACTTTAAAATCAATATAATGAATGCATAATTAGAACATATTTATCTTCCAAAGTTAAATTTTTTTTTCCTATTACACAATTCCTTTTTTTAAACTGCTAGGTTAGTAGAGGCTTAACCATAATGGAAATGCCGGAAGTCAAAAGGGGGAGGGGAAGGGGAACTGATATCTCCTAAGATTAACCTTCACTTTTTAAAAATTATTGTACATGTGATTTTTTTTCCTGCTCATACATGTGTGCTGCCCATGTACTCTTGGCATATTTCAATAAAAGTGTTTGGAACATAAAAGCGTTAAACGGTCCTTAATCAAACACAATGATAAATCACAGTAAAGTTGTTACTAAGGACAGGAGGGTTTTTAAACTTCTTTTAATACAACTAAATTAATTCTAAAAATATAAATTCAAAAGTCAATTTCAAAGAAATGGAATTACTTCGGGGGTGAGGGGAAGCTGCTCTTTAACACAGTAAAGCACATACTACTGTAATTACAAAGGTATCTGGAACATCACACACACACTTGCCCCCTCCCTCCCTTCCACTAGCAGTCCAGAAGTGCTGCCTCCTGCTGGGGGACAGCTCGGTTAGCCTCAGCTGCTGCCGCTGCCACACCCACCACTGCCCTTCATATTTATAGCCTGCACACAGGGTAAGGCAAGTCCTGTTACTTTCCCAACAGTGCAAATTTCTGTAAAGTTCAATACGTCACTCCACAGGACAAAGAATACCTTACAAAACTGGGAAAATAAACACACTTGCCTTCTCCCCTACAGTCAGACACCCAAGATGGGATGGAGCCTGATCTCCAAAGCAGAGCATTTACTGAGGCATAACCCAGAATGGGAGCAGGTGACTGAAAAAACAGCACTTCATATATAATGTGACCTATAATAAAAGAGACCTATAATAAAAGAGAAGCATGTGAACAAAATGTAGATATTAGTAGTTTGGGTCCAGAATCCTGACCCTGCTTGGAATCAGTAACTTGAGTTTTAGGTCCATGTTAAAATAAAGCATTTATTGACAGATAACCTTAAGATAATGAACTCCAAAGAAGCCCACAAGCAGATGTCATTAAATGACATTACATCATGTTTAAAAAAAAAAAAGCTCTGTCCTTGGAGAGTCTGAGGCCAAGGATTCTATCACTAGCTGAGTAAGTGAATTCTGACAGATCAGATCTGTGGGTTCAATTTTCTCACATATGAAAATGAGGGCACAGGGCTAGATTAGTGGCTTTCAACCTTTTCTTGTTTGTGAGCCACAGTAAGAAATACATTTTACATCAAGGTATCTGAATATACAAAAAGTTTCACAGAATGATATTTTCTCTTAGAATAAACTTATTAGGCAGAATAAACTTTGATAATTTTTCTATTCTATTTCAATATTTTTAAAAATGTTAACTGCAACACATGGTCCACTGTCTACAATTAAATAACACTAGATGATCTTTGAGCTGCCTTTTACTCTAATTGTACGTAATGCATTTAGGTTTAATATCTGCAACACAGCCACAAGGTGCTAAATTGTCTTTGTCCTGTGTTTTCGTAAAAGGCAACTACTTATTCCTGATGCATCCTTACTGTCCAGCTTGAGAAAACAGCTCTTAGGAACACTTTGATCACCTACATGGTGTGCGTAGAAAGTTGTGAAGATGGAATGAGGTAAGTACGTTTATATAAGCATTTTGAAACTGCTGTAACCAAGTGTCACATATTAACCAAATATACAAGAAGCTAATCAAATTCTTCACACAGCTGTTTTAAATCAGGCAATGAGATGAAACGTAGTATTTTCACTTTATTCCCAAGGTAAACTGCAAAACTGCTTTTTAAACATGTGTTTTTAACATATATAATGCACTTGGAGAGGAACCTCAGATTACATGGGACAAATGTACTGAAGACTTGAATGTAAAAAAATAAAATCAGGAAACATCTTAAATGTCTTTATAGAATCCTTGAGGTAGAGAAAGGTTTTCTTTATATGCCAGCAGCCCAGCAAATTTACCTAGGTCAAAAATAGATGTAAAAAAAAAAAAAGAAAAGAAAAATAGATGTAATAATTCCCCCCCGCCATTAATTTCAAAAGCGACTAAAAGAAAAAATTTGCACTAATGAGGTTTAAAAAAAAAAGCCTATAACATGTTTTCAGAATATAAAACGTACATAATGTTATCCACAACCCAGAAATTCCACCAGTAGAAACATATCTCAAGGAAATAAATTTGCAAAAATGTACAAGGATGAAGGGAATGGGAGGAGGAGGGACCAATACATACAATATGTACTGGTTAAAAAAAAAATCAGGAGTTACTCCTATTACCCTGGGTATCTCCCATGTATACATACGGTACACATTAGTAAACTTTAAAAAAAAAAAAATCCCAGTACGTCTAACTATACAATGGAACACTAGCCAGCTATTAAAAGTGGTAATATAGGTCTTTATTTATTAACATGGGAAGATGCCCACAATATACTCAAAAGATTATAAAGCAACACTTACGGTATGATCTCTTTTTGTTAAAAAAAAATTAATAATAACATTATACACATTTTTAGTGTCTGCCCAGACATATACCAAAATATGAATAGTGGACGTCTCTGGGGTGATGAGATCAGGCAGCTCACTCATACACTGCCTTTCTGAGAACTACAAGAAGATATGCTTTCTCCAGGCACACCCCATGCTCTAGGGTACACAGCCAGGTGAGCTGAGTATGGATTTCAGCCTCCAGGCACCACTCCTCCACATTTCCTTGGAGTGAGCGCCCTTATATTGGGATAGGATTATGGATAGCTTTCTCCTATTTACGCCATTCTCCGCTGGCTTACTACTATTACAATAAACCCAGAAATTTACTATTTGTTGATATTTTCGATTTTGAAAAAAAGGTCTTGCCTTAATCCTTCCAAAACTAATCCCAACTTTACTCGTACTACTCCCACTGCCCTTACATGATGCCGCATACTCTGATAATTTGTGCGTGTTATCTATTTAAATGCACGTACCAAATAAAATCTCTACCCCAAAAGCATATAATACAAAGGTTAGATAAGGAGCACAACCTGCACCAAGAAATGTCATTCTAACACAAAGTGCAGATACTTATTACTGGAAATGAGAAGGCACTGAGAAAGGTAGTCTACACAAATTAACCACTCTCCACCACTCAAAAATTCCTTCAGCAGAAAAAGTTAGTACACTCTAGAAACAATAATAACTGTTTACAGTTTTTTCCCCCATTTAATTCCAGATGCAAGATCTATTTCCTCATCACATTAGTGGGTTCCCCACAGACAGCCATTCGAAAAAAAATCGTGAGTGATTACCATGCAGTTAGGCAAGGCATCTGTAAAATAATACCACCGCTGGACTAGGATTAAAGGACAACTGGTTCTTTTCTTGGCTCTTTGGAATATGTAATTTTACACAAAGTAAAAACGCAACCTCTCTGGGGCTCATTTATCTCGTGTCTAAAGCATTGTTTGGGCTAAAAAACCTCCAAGGCCCCTTTCACCTTGTGATAGGACTTTAAGCCGCCTTTCCACTCTGGAGGAGCCGATTTCAAGCAGCAGCCAGTCTATTTTCTAAGTCAGAGCAAATTTACTCTCTTCGTGCTTCTCTTGACAATGTCATGCCCGAATAGTTCTCAACTCTAGAAATATTCTCACTCAGAAAAAAAGGTCTGTCATGACCAACTAACAAAATATTTTTCAAAAGGAAAGAAAAACTAGTTTACTTAAGTGTAAAGGGGGGAGGAGGAAGCGCACTAGTCCTTATTCAGATATAAACATAATTTTTCCAAAAAAATAAAGAGTCACTCTAAAGCAGCATCACACTGGCGGATGGTTTAAATATTTCTTTTAAAACAAAGAACCCATGCAGAGGAAAACTGCTAGCAAATTCAATCATCACACGTTTTGAAGGCACAGGGAAAAAACCTGTGCCATTCAGACCAGATTTACTTTCCCCCAATGAAGCACGTTGGTAAGAAAACCTGTGTCAGTAAAAAGGAATTAGGGAGAAAGCAACCTTTTAAAAGGTCTTTTCACTGTCCAAACTCAAGTGCACTTTCGTGTACCGTGTACTTCTGTGCTTAAAACATGAGTGCAGACCACACACTTAACACTCCACTCTTCCGACCAGCTGGGGTGGCAGCGTGGACGAGTCACAAGATAGCGGCGGGAGTGGAAATTTCCTCTCCCCGGGCGTGGGGCAAGGTCGGGCTTCCCCAAACCGCTCGGCGCCGCTGGCCGCCTCCGCCAGGCCTCTCCGGGCCGGCGCGCTCCGTACAAAGAAGGCCGGGCGCTCAGCCCCCACGCGCTCGGGGTTCGGGACAGGGTTTACCGGCTTCCGGCGCCGCAGGCCCGGGCAGCACGTGCGGCCCACTCCCGGCAGGGAGGAAGGAACCGGCGCGGCCCGGCGGCGGCTGCCAGCGGGCCCCGCAGCCTCGCTAGACCGCCGCCGACCCCGCGAGAAATGAATGGGGCCGCGCTGTTCCTCCGGCGCCGCCGCCCGCGTTCGAGTCTGGCGGCCGCGGCGAAAACCGCTGCGGGCGGAGGCAGCGGCGGCTCCCGCGGCCCCCGCGCGGGGAGCCGCCTCCCGTCTTCCCTTCCCACCCGACCCCGCCCGGCGCCCCCCGGACCGCGGCCGGCCCCGGCGCCCAACCGCCGCCCGCTCACCCCAGCTCTTGGCGGTGCGCCCCAGGAACTCTCCGGTGGTCGGGTTGTAGATGAAGAGCTTCCACTCGGCCAGGCTCTGGTTGAAGGACTTCTTCTCTTTCTTCGTCATGGTGTGCGTGCGGACGTCGAGGGGAGCGGCGGCCGCGGGGGTGGAAGCGGCGAGGAGCGCAGAGGCGCGTCCGGGCTCGAGCGGCGCAGCCCGGCGACGGCGGCAGAAGGCTGGACGGCCTAGGAAACCTCCTCTCTGTGGTGAGCGCTCGACCCGACTGCGCTGCGCCGCGCCGAGCCGGGCCGCCGCTCCGGCCGCGGGAGCCTGACGTCTCCGCCCTCCGCAACCAATCCCCGCGCCGTTCAGGCCCCGCCGCCGCCGCTACCGCCTCCAGCTGGCGGCGGGGCGCAGCTGGAAGCTGTGAAGACGCCCCGCCCACGGCCACGGCCCCGCTCGGTGGTACCCGGCTTGGCTCCGGGACGCTCGGCGCTCCCTATTCCCGGCAAGAAGAAGCAAAAACTACGTATAGCAACTTAAAAAATCATGAGAGCTTAATAAGAAGCAGATTTATAATGACAAGCAAAAGATGAGCATCCCTAACCCGCTGGTTTTTCAGAAGAACTCTGGGGAGATGCTGCGGGCAACCGGGATCCGGAGTCCCCTCGCTTCCTAGCCTGCGGCGGCGCGGGACTAGCAGAGAGCGGAAACGACTCCAGTCCACCGAGGACGGGACTTCACCACCGTCTCCCCAAACCGTTTCCAGGCGTTCTCCTCTGGGCTCTACGACGTGACTAAAAGATAATCCGCTGTAGTATCTCGTGAGGGTGTACGGTGTGTTACATACCTTCGCTCAGAGAATGCCCTGACTTCGCTCTTTTGAAGGAGTCAACTGGGAATCTTGGGTCAATGGGAATTTCATCCTAAACATGCCAGTATTAAGTAAATGCAGTATAGTTTTCCCCAGATTTAATTGAATTTATCAATGAAATCAATACACATGCTTTCCTGAGTTTCCTGTCAACCGCAAGACCTGCTTTTTCTCAAACACTTAGACTCTACAGGAAATCAATTCTTCGTTTAGTGTTGATACCTAAATACTGTTCGCGGCTTTTCATCTTTTCCACTGTATTGGTTGCTCCCCTTGGTCAGAGCTGAGGGTGCAGTCGATGTTTTCCTACACGAGATGGAGCTGAAGAGTACAGTGCTTTGAGACTGTTGGGACAGCATGAAAAGACTTAAATAGGAGTTTGGGCAGGAGGTGCTTTCTTTCTTTTCTTTTTTTGGAAAAAAGAAATGGAGCACTGCCTATGTTTTATTAGCAAATAAAAAATTATGAATGAAGAAATGTAGCACACATCTTACCGTTTGGAATGGTGCATCGTGATCCATCCGACAGTTTAAACAGCCAGCAAATGCTTTAAAGGAGTAAATGGATAACAAAATTCTGGCGTTGCTTTTGTTTCCTCACTTTGTTTATCAAAACAAGGAATTATGAATTATGTCTTTCACAAATGGAAAAGGAATAGAAGAATATATTATTATAAAATGATTTTCCCCCCGCGCTTACGAAAGCTAAATTTAAAATTATGACCTTGGGAATGATAACCAAATCCAGTTACTTTGTTGAGCCAATGACAGCAAAAGATTTGTAGAAGCATTTTGTAAAATTTGGCATGAAAATAGTACTACAAATAGCAAAACATCGTGCAAGCAGACTAGAATGCATTTCTTTAGTTCATAAATAAGGTCGAAAGGGAACTGAGGAATGGAAGTAGTTAACTATTTTTGTCTCATTAAAAATCTAACTACAAATTAGAGGACAGCTAAAATATTGGTAGAGCTGATAACAGGCTTTCTAGTTTGGGTAAGAGGGAAGATACAGAGTCTATTTGGAATAAAATATAAAACTGCTTGGACTTCCCTGGTGGTGCAGTGGTTAAGAATCCACCTGCCAAAGCAGGGGACATAGGTTCGAGCCCTGGTCTGGGAAGATCTCACATGCCGCGGAGCAACTGGCCTGTGCGCCACAGCTACTGAGCCTGCGCTCTGAAGCCCGCATGCCACAACTACTGAGCCCACGTGCCACAACAAGGAAAGTCACCTCAATGAGAAGCCCACGTACCGCAACGAGGAGTAGCCCCTGCTCGCCGCAACTAGAGCAGCAACGGAGACCCAACGCAGCAAAAAAACAAAAACAAAACAAAACAAAAAAGCCCTCTGCTTTATTTATTTTGTGTGTGAGTTAATAACACACAATAACACAATAAGCACACTTCAAGAAATAATTACCTGGCGCATACAACGAAAACATGGTAAACAAGAACTTTATGAAATAGTGTTTCAAAGATACTGAATGCTGTCAGATATTTGTGGCCATTAATATGCTTTTCATATGTAGTGCTTTGTGGTTTTCCAATTAAGTACTTAAATACAAATATAATTCAGTAAGTATTTTCAAAACTCATGCCTAGTTTAGTATAATACCCGATCCAACAGATTTCAGTTTGGGGAAAAGTTTACATCCTAATCCAAAATACAGGAACTATTTGTTTCACTGATACATGATACTTGAGCATTACTTGCAAGAGAAAATACTAAGTGTTTGGGGGGATATTGGCCTACCAAGTATGAACAGATGAAATATCAAATTTAATCAGAGCTTTATTCCCTGTAGATTTACTTTACCATACCTGTCTCCCTTTTATTTTATTTCTTTTTTAATTTTTGAATTTTATTTAATTTATTTTTTTATACAGCAGGTCCTTATTAGTCATCAATTTTATACACATCAGTGTATACATGTCAATCCCAATTGCCCAATTCATCACACCACCACCTCCACCCCCTGCCGCTTTCCCCCCTTGGTGTCCATACGTTTGTTCTCTACATCTGTGTCTCAATTTCTGCCCTGCAAACCAGTTCATCTGTACCATTTTTCTACGTTCTACATATATGCGTTAATATACGATATTTGTTTTTCTCTTTCTGGCTTACTTCACTCTGTATGACAGTCTCTAGATCCATCCACGTCTCTACAAATGACCCAATTTCATTCCTTTTTATGGCTGAGTAATATTCCATTGTATATATGGACCACATCTTCTTTATCCATTCATCTGTCGATGGGCATTTAGGTTGCTTCCATGACCTGACTATTGTAAATAGAGCTGCAATGAACACTGTGGTACATGACTCTTTTTGAGTTATGGTTTTCTCAGGGTATATGCCCAGTAGTGGGATTGCTGGGTCATACGGTAGTTCTTTCTTTTTTTTTTTTTTTCTGTAGGCGGGCCTCTCACTATCGTGGCCTCTACCGTTGCAGAGCACAGGCTCCAGACGCACAGGCTCAGCGGCCGTGGCTCACGGGCCCAGCTGCTCCATGGCATGTGGGATCCTCCCGGACCGGGTCACGAACCCGTGTCCCCTGCATCGGCAGGCGGACTCTCAACCACTGTGCCACTAGGGAAGCCCCTATTTCTAGTTTTTTAAGGAACCTCCATACTGTTCTCCACAGTGGCTGTATCAATTTACATTCCTACCAACAGTGCAAGATGGTTCCCTTTTCTCCACACCCTCTCCAGCATTTGTTGTTTGTAGATTTTCTGATGATGCCCATTCTAACTGGTGTGAGGTGATACCTCATTGAGTTTTGATTTCCATTTCTCTAATAATTAGTGATGTTGAGCAGCTTTTCATGTGCTTCTTGCCCATCTGTATGTCTTCTTTGGAGAAATGTCTATTTAGGTCTTCTGCCCATTTTTGGATTGGGTTGTTTGTTTTTTTAATATTGAGCTACATGAGCTGTTTATATATTTTGGAGATAAATCCTTTGTCCATTGATTCATTTGCAAATATTTTCCCCCATTCTGAGGGTTGTCTTTTCGTCTTGTTTATGGTTTTCTTTGCTGTGCAAAAGCTTTGAAGTTTCATTAGGTCCCATTTGTTTATTTTTGTTTTTATTTCCATTACTCTAAGAGGTGGATCACAAAAGATCTTGCTGTGATTTATGTCAAAGACTGTTCTTCCTATGTTTTCCTCTGAGAGTTTTATAGTGTCTGGTCTTACATTTAGGTCTCTCATCCATTTTGAGTTTATTTTTGTGTATGGTGTTAGGGAGTGTTCTAATTTCATTCTTCTACATGTAGCTGTCCAGTTTTCCCAGCACCACTTATTGAAGAGACTGTCTTTTCTCCATTGTATATCCTTGCCTCTTTGTCATAGATTAGTTGACCATAGGTTCGTGGGTTTATCTCTGGGCTTTCTATCTTGTTCCATTGATCTATGTTTCTGCTTTTGTGCCAGTACCATATTGTCTTGATTACTGTAGCTTTGTAGTATAGGCTGAAGTCAGGGAGTCTGATTCCTAATCCAAAATACAGGAACTATTTGTTTCTCTGATACATGATACTGGAGCATTACTTGCAAGAGAAAATACTAAGTGTTTTGGGGGATATTGGCCTACCAAGTATGAGCAGATGAAATATCAAATTTAAACAGAGCTTTATTCCCTGTCGATTTACTTTACCATACTCAAGTCTCCCTTTTAAAAGAGAAGTTATTTTGCCAGATAAAATACAGGATGCCCACTTAAATTTGAATTTCAGATAGGTGAATGTATATATAAGTATAAGTATATTCCATGTAATATTTGAGACATACTTACATTAAAAAAAATGATTCTTGTCTATCTGAAAATCAAATTTAACTGGATGCCTTGTTTTTTCATTTGCTAAATCTGGCTTCCCTACTGTAGAGGATACCTACGAATCCCACAGCAATAATAACAATGATCATTTATACATACCAAGTCCTAGGCCCCAGACCACTTGCTTCGTGTGATTTATTTCTTAATCTTCACAAATACCCTAAGAAGGAGGTATTAGTTCCCTAATTTTGTAAATGAGGAAACTGAGGTTTAGAGAAATTAAGTGACTCACCCATGGTCAAAAAGGTATCAAACAGCAGCACAGTGATTCAATGCCCATCTCTCCTCCACCACCCAATACTGCTTCCACAGTGAATGACGACAAAGTTCTGGGAAAACTTAACAAAGCTGAATGAGGCAGAATGAGAGAGAAATGGTTGTAGGCCACTGGCTGAGTATGCTGTCCAATCAGCAGAATCCATTTTCTACTTTCTGTGGGCATAAACAAGATATTTTGGCTCTTAATTTTCTAAAACTCTTTGTTTATTCCCGAATTTTATTTTTTTAATATTATTTATTTATTTTATTATTTAGTTAGGCTGCGCCAGGTCTTCTTTGCAGCATGTGGGATCTTTGTTGTGGCATGTGGGATCTTTAGTTGTGGCATGCATGCGGGATCTAGTTCCCCGACCAGAGATTGAACCCGGACCCCCTGCATTGGGAGCATGGAGTCTTACCCACTGGATCGCCAGGGAAGTCCCTATTCCTGAATTTTAGAATTGTTTATACAGAAAAAAGTATTTCAGTTCTTAAAACAGCATCTTATTTATAACTTGGTGTTATAACTAGGACTGTGATACTAAATCACTGAAAGACCGTTGTCCCTTAGAGAATAGATATTAAGATTTCCTTAGAAATAGTCCTTTCTTCCCCACAAGCAACAGCTATAATTGTGTTGGGATTTTATTGTATCTGAGAAATACAGTCATGAATATATATATATACTCTTCACAGAAAATGTCCTTTTCCACACATTGATTTTAATATTGAATACTTTTACTAATCCTTTAACAAACAGCATCTCTACATACTTTGCAGGTTAAAGGGCAGACAGTTGCATTGTTGATTATCTTGAATAAAATGAACCAGTGCTTTCATAAAGCATGAGCACAGTGTCTGGCACAGAAAGCGCTCTGTAAATGGTAGGGGGTTTTGGGGTATAATTTCTAATACTGTCATCCACTGTGTTAGGTGTTTTATGAAAAAGTGTATGATATGATCTAACAGGATTTTTTACTAAATGAAAAATAAATTCAAAAGACCAAATCAATATGAAAGAGTAATTAATAATTTGGTTATAAAAATTTACAGGAGTAGGTGAAGTTGTAAGTGAAACAAGAATGGCAGAATATTGATGTTTATTGAAGCTGGGTGATGGGTGGATGAAGTTCATTATACTTTGTTTATTTTGTATATCCTTGAAATTTTCCAGGATAGAATGTTTTTTTAAAATGGGGGCAAAGGATAGGAAATTTTCTTGATGCACAAGAAAAGTTCACTTAGTTGAAAAATAACCGGAAGAAGGTATAGATGTAATGTTTTCAAAAGAACGATTTAAAAAAAAAAAAAAAAAGCTGAACTAATGGGAAACAGATAATTCTGGGAACATAAGATAATTTTTTTGTATTCTAATTAGTAACCAGAGGTAAAGTTGAGAAGCTATTGTATCCATAAGACAAAGACAAGTATATGTATATAAATATATATATGTATGTATGTATATATATGAGACAAAAAATTATTGAAAATTTAAAATATAATTAATTCCTATAATTTAAAAAATCAACATAAGGGCTGAAAGAAAAGGTCAATGGAATCTCCCAGAGTGTAAAGCAAAAAGACGAAAGAAACACTGTACTTTTAAAAGTCCAAAGACTATCTAGGTTCAATCCAGGAGGGACAATAGTGAACTGATAGTTCCAGAAGGAGGTAAGAAAATGTGGGGGAGAAAATAGTGAGAGAAATACAGAAAAAAAAAATGTCCTAGAGTTGAGAAAAGATAGAAGTCTTCAAACTGAAAGAGCTGACTGAGTGCCAAACAAAATAAATGAAAATAGACCCATACTTAACCCTAACCTTGTGATTTTATAGTACATCAAATACTAAGAGAAGTTCCTAAAAGCTTCCAGAGAACAAACAACAGGTCAACTACAACAGAACAACAGAACAAAAACCTGACTGGCACCAGTCTTCTCATCAACAACAGTGCTAGAGACAGTGGTGGACTGCCTGCAGAGTTCTGAGCATCAGAATCCCATACCCAGCTAAGCTATAAGGGTAAAGTGGAAACACGTTCAGACAATGTAAGAACTCAGAAAGTCCACCTCTCAAAAATCCTTTCTGAAAACATCAGTTAAAGATGGACCAGTAAAAAGGAAAAGGAATCCAAGAAAGAGAAAAACCTGGGATGCAAGAAACACTGATCCTAACCCAGGAGTGCTATGAAGAGAAGGTCTAAAATAACAACTGTACAGCAGGCTAAGAGAACAACAGATTTTAAAGGGAGAAGAATATCTTCAAGCAGAAAGTAGATTCCATGGCCATGGAGACTGGAATTAAGATCCTGAACAAATTTAATCATATGGTGAAGGCATGTGCTTCTTTTGTTAAATGGAAGGCAATTAAAACCAGCAGAAAACTGTGTTCCAAATATAAAGCAAACTAAAATGTGGCAACTCATGGAGCGTTTGAAAATGTAATTATATAATCTCAATGTTTGGAGCATCCTTTATTTTTTTTTGATTAACTAATTTTAATTTTTGGCTGTGTTGGGTCTTCGTTGCTGCGTGCAGGGGCTTTCTCTAGTTGCAACAAGCGGGGGCTACTCTTCATTGCAGTGCGCGGGCTTCTCACTGTGATGGCTTCTCTTGTTGCGGAGCATGGGCTCTAGGCGTGCAGGCTTCAGTAGTTGTGGCACACGGGCTCAGTAGCTGTGGCCCTCGGACCCAGTTGCTCCGCGGCATATGGGATCTTCCCAGACCAGGGCTCAAACCCGTGTCCCCTGCACTGGCAGGCAGATTCTTAACCACTGAGCCACCAGGGAAGCCCTGGAGCCTCCTTTCTATTGGCACAGGGCTAGTGATATGGATTTACTTTTTCTTTTTTTTTAATTTACTTTTTATTTTATATTGAGGTATAGTTGATTTACAATGTTGTGTCAGTTTCAGGTGTACAGCAAAGTGGTTCAGTTCTACATATACATATATTCATTCTTCTTCATATTCTTTTCCTATATAGGTTATTACAGAATATTGAGTAGAATTTCCTGTGCTGTACAGTAGGTCCTTGTTGATTATCTATTTTATGTATAGATTTACTTTTTCTGTTCTAACAGATGCAATTTGTTCTACAGTGAATACTATTTTCATAATCAAAATAGTAAAATTGCAGCTTATTGACTTTCAATTCTTCAGAGTCAACTGAATGACCAATCACAGAACAAAATGTAAATGTAAATTATGACAATATAAAAGTAATGGTGGGGTTGACAGAAGTCAAGGGCTTTATGCAGGAGAGTTGAAGGAAAAAAGTTGAAAGGAAGTGTAGAAGTGTTCATTTTTTTACATAATAAATAAGAAGGTAAGAAATGTTAAGAGTAAAGAGTTTAAAGATGGTGGAACTGGAATGGAGGTTTAAGTATGTTCTTTAAAGTTATAACTATAACCAATGGAAAAATAAAGTAAGTACTAAATAATAGGACTTCCCTGGTGGCGCAGTGGTTAAGAATATGCCTGCCAATGCAGGGGACAAGGGTTTGAGCCCTGGTAGGGAAAGATCCCACATGCTGTGGAGCAACTAAGCCCGTGCGCCGCAACTGCTGAGCCTGAGCTCTAGAGCCTGCGAGCCACAACTACTGAGCCTGTGTGCCACAACTACTGAAGCCTGCATGCCTAGAGCCCATGCTCCGCAACAAGAGAAGCCACCGCAATGAGAAGCCCGTGCACCACAACAAAGAGTAGTCCCCACTCACCACAACTTGAGAAAGCTCGCGCGCAGCAACAAAGATCCAATGAAGCCAAAACACAAACAAAAACTGGATAATACTACATATTATTAATAATAAAATAATACTATGGCTAAAAAATATGAAATGGAGGATGAAGTGGGATATAGTACATAAATAGCTCATTTATCATCTTCCTTGGCAGAGAGTTAATAGTGTTAAAATTTGACAAATAAAAAGATAGGTATATCGGGAATTCCCTGGTGGTCCAGTGGTTAGGATTCCCTGCTTTCAGTGCCAAGGCCATCGGTTCAGTCCCAGGTTGGGGAGGGAACTAAGATCCTGTAAGCCATGCAAGGTGGCCAAAAAAAAAAAAAAAAAAAATGTATATAAGCGTATTATTTGGAGCTAAGGAGAGAGTGACTGACTTCCTTAATCCATTCAGGCTGCTATAACAAAATACCATAGACCAGGTGGCTTATAGACAACAGAAATTTATTTCTCCCAGTTCTGAAGGCTGGAAGTCCAAGATCAGTGTGCTGACATGGTGACGTGAGAGCCCTCTTCCAGGTTGCAGACTTCTAATTGTACCCTCACATGGCCGAGAGGGGAGGGATCCCTCTGTAGCCTCTTTTGTAAGGGCAGTAATCCCATTTATGAGGGTTTCACCCTTGTGACCTAAGCACCTCCCAAGGGCCCCACCTCCTAATACAATCATCTTAGGGGTTAGGATTTCAATTTATGGATTTGGGGGGGCACAAACATTCAGACCATAGCAGTGACCAAATGAAATAAAGTGAGAAAGGATTTAAAGTGATTACCTCTAGGGAGTTCAGTGAAAATCATGTATGTTTTTCCAATGGGATAGGAGAGAGGATACATGTACTTTTCATTTGTAGTTCATTTCATCTTGTAGTTTGATTTTTTAAAACCATGTACATGTTGTTTTACTTTGATAGTTTAAGTGGTTGGGAAAAAAGCACTTTAGTGTAACTGGCTCCTCCCATTCCAAACCCTGAGACCCACAATTCCTAACTGCAACCCTTTTTTTTTCCTCCTTAAAGGAAGATTTAAGTTCTTCAGTAACAGGCTAAGAACTAACACCTTAATAAATGAGTTACAAGGTATTAGGTGAAACCAAATGAAATTTTGACCTACGAAGATAGCAATTTCATATCATTCAAATTAATATATGCTTTTTTCACTAAAAAAGTGCAAGTGAAGCCAGAACTGTAATTATAGCCTGTTATGCACCATACATTTCATTTTTTATATTGATGTTTCTACTTAATTTAATTAAAAAAAATTTAAACCCCACAGAACTCTGTCAAAAACACAAAACTATTTTCAATTATAGAAAGGGCTAAGCCATCAGTCTCCAGAAAATTTTGGTTGCCTTTTTTTTAATTAATTTTTATTGGAGTACGAATGCTTGGTTTACGTTTGTTTGATATGTCTCTTACAAAGCAACCTGCTAATTTAACTCAAATTTGAAACTAAAAAGATGTCACATGAAACCCATCTATTTAATATTCAGGCCCCTTGTACATGTAATATGCTGAAGTAATATACCCTGCAATTTTTCTATTTATTTCTTTCATGACAAACTCTAACCAAAGAGGGGCCAGGAAGAATTTCCTAATACAAGGGCGAGGCAGACTTAAGAACAATGTCTTATTACTTAATCACTGTTTTTCAGCAAACCTTGAAAGTACCTGAATCTCAAAAGTTAGCCCTAGGCTTTTTTTTTTTTAATAAAACTCAATGCTCCTCCCAAATTTGAGGTATTTGATTCCCTAACTGAGAATCCTTCTCGAATATTTTCATCCTATACCTGACCATTTATTCCTGATTGTTACTATGAAGGACTAAAAGCTGTAGAGGATGCGTAGTTTCAAACTATAGTTCTTGATATTATATAGTAGGATAAGCATATTGCTCATAGACTCCTAGATCTCTAGAGAAGGGACCCTCAAGATCAGCTGATCTGTTCACAAATGAGGAAACTGAGGTCTAAAGAGACTGAGAAATTTAGTCTATACAGAAAGTTAATGAGATACACAAAGTGACCAGAGAGTGTTCAGCTCCTGGTGAGACCTTTTTTCTGTTATACTGTGCTTTTTCCTTAACTCAGAAATTCACCATCAAAAATATCCAGGTTTTTTTTTTAAAGAAACTAGTCAAAAAATGGACTTTTGTAAACCCAGAAAATCATGATTCTCCAGAAATTCTATAAATTAAAAAATATGTTGCCCCTCAGAGGTCAGGAATAATGGCGGTAAACAAAATACTTTCCATATCCTGAAGTCGGGGGCATCCTTCAGTGGAAAAGGAAATGTGGGCTAAAAGAATAGTAGGCCCTATCTTTCCATATTTCATCTTTATTTGAACAAAGGTGTCTCACAAATAGTGATCAGGGCTCATTTCCCTCTATTCAAATAAGCTGTAGGCTTCTGGTATGTTTGCCAGACAACCTCTAGGGCAAAATTGGAGCAATTCAAAACTTGAATCCAATTTTCTAGCTGCCAGGATTGCATTACCTGATAGCATTAATAAATAACTGACTTATTATTTAAACAATCTCTTTTCCTTTCAGTTTGATGTTTTGTTTTCAGTGGAAAATAATTGTGTCAGAGAAGTGACTGTTTTCCTTTAAGCAGGAACTATCTGTCACAACCTGACTACGAGGAACATGAAGGAAGATTTAAATGTCACTTTAGGTAGTATCGCAACAGTGTTTCCTAAGAGACTTGATAGTATCTCCAGGGCCATGGGAATTCAAGTTCCTTGACTCTAATTATTGTGTTGCAACCAACTCCTGACATGACCACAGCTACCATAGCTTAATTACTTTTACACAAATTCATTATCTCTCATGAATTGTGTACAAGTATATAACTCTGCCTTACTGGATATATTATGAGGAGAATGGTCTTTTGGTTATATGACGGTTTGGCAGTTAGGAAATCCCCATAAATGAATATTGTGTTTCAACTTCCTGCAAATCACGTAAGCGTATATCAGCTAATGATCTTTCCATAGCAAGAAACAGAAAGCAAACTCCTAGTGACTTAAACAATAAGGAAAATGTACAGGTGAACATAGCGTAAAGTCCAGCTTTGAGAAAGGTTTAACCCAGGGCCCAAATGAAGTCTATAAATCCTGGATTCTTGCTTTCCATTTATTGGTTTTTAGGATTAGTTTCTAGAAGCTTCTGGGCCTAATTATTTCCATGTTCAAATCCAGAAGGAAAGAGAGACTCAGCATCCTCAATAGCTTAAATAAAACTCCTAAATGTAGCCTCATTGACCCACCCACTGCCCTGACTCGGGTACTGTGTTTGTCCTAAACCAGCTGCGAAGACCAGAGAGGGAGATGGTATATGCTGATTGGATCAAGCCCAGGAGGGTCCACTCCTGACCTGGGGGTGGGGTCAGTCTCTCTCAATTGCATGGTTCAAAAATTTGGAATAGTGTTAGGAAGAGGGGAGGGGAGATGAATCCTACAGACTTCTATTTAAATAACTGTCTTCAAGAACTAAAATTTCAGGGACTTCCCTGACGGTCCAGTGGTTAGGACTCCGCACTTCCACTGCAGGGGGCCCGGGTGTGACCCCTGGTCAGGGAACTGAGATCCCACAAGCCGCACAGCCTGGCCAAAAAACAAACAAAACCCCTTGAAACCAATCCCCCTTCAAACAATAACTAACATTTCAACCTAGAGTCATTCTTGCCTTCATTGATTTATTCAACTAACATTTCTTTAGGGCTCCCCATATGTGAGGTCTTTTTTCTAAAAAATATTTATTTATTTATTTATTTATTTTGGCTATGCCAGGTCTTAGTTGTGGCACACGGGATCTTTAATTGTGGCATGCACACTAGTTCCCTGACCAGGGATCAAACCTGGGCCCCCTCCATTGGGAGCGCAGAGTTTTAACCGCTGGACCACAAAGGAAGTCCCTAAAGTGAATGTGTTTTGATTTTTGAAGTTAACTTGGGGGTTGGAAGAGGGTTTACATACATTGAACACAAGACACTGTCTTCATAATTTTTTCCAGAGTCAGCTCCTTTTAGATCTAGGAGATAAATAAGTCTTCTTGTAGCAGTAATTTATCAGTCAGCAGTTGAAGTTCTGAGGAAGCAGTTCATTTGTCTAGTGTAGTGATCTTGTCTTAGAGCTCTTCCGGGCTCCTGACTACTCTCTCTCACCTCCCACCTCCAGGCTCAGTCTCCCTCCCACTCTAGGGAGGATGCTTACGGGCAGGAGTCTCCAAAGCCCTTGTTGGAAATTCATTAGCTCAGGATAGAGTTGGTCTTGCTCTTTCCTGCGACTGCCTCGACCTTGGTTTCTGGATTTCTAGTAACCAAGAACTTTTCTGGTAACCAAGATCTGCCTATCTTCTTGTTCTTGGCTGACCCTTGCTCTGTTCCTGAGTCCCTGGTAATTGCATTTCCCTCCCAGTTTCACAGGAAGGTTATTGCCCTCTGTTCTCTCCAGTGACTACATTTGTCTGACCTTGACTCCTAAACTCGTAACACCTGAGTTATCTGCATACATTTCTCCTCTCCTTGGCATGGAATCATTCACTTAACCCAGGTGTAAGAGTGTTCGTGTTTTTATTGGGGCCTGTATTCTACTTAGCTTTTTTTTAATCTTAGTTCCCCAACCAGGGATCGAACCTGCACCCCCTTCAGTGGAAGTGCAGAGTCTTAACCACTGGACCACCAGGGAAGTCCCAGAGCTAGTATATTTCTTGAATGCCCTGGATCTCACTGAAAACAACTCATTAACTTTCTAGCATTGAATTATATCAGCTGACAGGAACACAAACAAGGTGGGCTAAAAATAAAAAAAAAAACTGGATGATCACTTAACACCTCATAACAGTGTGATATGGACAAAAAGCAGTGCAAACACTTCAATAAAATCTGAACTAGTTATAACAGCCATCTGGTCAAGAATCCTATTTTAGTTTTTACAAGAGATCAAAAGCTTAAGAATTAAGAATCATAGGCATAACAATTTCCATAATCATCTCACTGCTTAAAACAGGAAGAAAAAAACATTGGTATACTCTGTTTTTTCTCTAAGTTTTCTTGGCAGAAAAAAAAAAGAAATGTGATTCAGTTTTGCAGATAAGAATTTTTTTGGAGCAACTTTCTTAAAGATAGGGGTTTCTGCACACTCACAGATATAGAGAACAAACTTGTGGTGGCCAAGGGGGAGGGGGAATAGGGGAGGGATGGATTGGGAATTTGGGGTTAGTAGATGCAAACTAGTATATGTAGAATGGATAAACAACAAGGTCCTACTATATAGCACAGGGAACTATACTCAATATCTTGCGATATGTGTGTCATACATATATATATATATATATATATATGTAGGTAAATCACTGCTGTATAACAGAAATTAACACAACATTATAAATCAACTATACCTCAAGAACAACAACAAAAGACAGGGGTTTCTGTCTCTATTTCATCATTGAAATAGTTCAATAGACCAATTGCAGTATAGGATTTAAAAGACAAAATTCCGTTTAGAAATGGTATATGAAAGCATCTAGTTGTACTAACAGAATTATGCAAGACCAACACAGGCAAAATTAGCTGCAAAGCTCTTGAACCTTTTTGGGTTCTGAAACCATTGATATTACCTGGGGTATTTATGCTGTAAAATTTGATAGACCTCACACGTTTTACTTGGTGTATTCTCAGCTGCCATTCACCAAAAAATCAAAGAAAAGTGGTTTATATGACAAGAATATTTTTCTCATGGAGGAGGGCCCAGAGTTGGCACAGGGCTCAACAGCGTCACAGAGAATCCAAGTTCTTCCTGTCTCATTCTCAGTGGCTCAGCCGAGCGTTCCCTCGGGTCACATGATGGCAGCAGCAGGTCCACAGGGACATGTCCCCAAGCAGGGAGGAGGGAGCTGGGTCTCCTCACACATCCCTGTCATTTTATTGGAGAAGAAAACCTTTCCCCAAAGCATGTACCTCTCTTTCCCCTTCTTTCATCGACCAGAACTTGATCCTACAGCACTGTTCACTGAAAAGTGATAGTGTGCTACGGGCAAGCTTTCCACATTTTACTCACCCATGGAACATTTCAGATTACATGAGGTTCATCTCCCCTTTGAAGTCTTGAGAGTACTCAACCTTAGGGGCCACATGGACCTGCTTTCTTTTGTAAAGGTAGACCTTTGTCTACCTATTCCTTATGCTATTATTGGTGATTTCAGGCTTTCTATTTATTTAGTCAGGTTTGGAAAGTCATTCCCCATGGTCTAGATTTTTAAAGTCACTGGAATGAAGCTGTACCTAACATTAAAAAAAATTTGTTTTTAAATATCTACATCCTGTTTTCATTCCTAATGAATGTTACAGTGTCTTTTTGTTTCTTTCTTTTCTGGAACAGACTTGCCAAAGGCTTTCTATGTTTTGATCTTGTCAGAACATAGAAGTTTAAAGCTATTGTTTTTTGGCATTCTATTTCATACTATCTATTATATCTTTATTAATTCCTTCCTTCTACCTTCTTTGGTTTATTTTTTTATTTCTTCTCTGGTTTCTGGAGCTGAATGCTAAGTTCATTTATTTTCAACCTTTCTTGCTTTCTAACATCTGGATTTAACATTATAATCTGCTCCCTGAGAAAATATTTTGTTATGACTCAGAGCTGAGATGCTTTGTTCCCATTGTCACTGATTTCTAAATAATTCTACTGCCCCACCCTGTGGGAGAATTATACTTCTTTAACCCATTGATGCTAGACTTAGCCATGCAACTTATACTTTAGTCAATAAAATACGAGTAGAGGTGAAGCTTACATTTCATGAGTCATAGTGTGGGTCCATCATCTTTCTTTTCCTTTGGCAAAAAGACAAGCAAAGTCCTAGATAGGGCTGCTTCTTCGGTCTGCACACCAGACTGAAGGTGACAAGAGAGTGACCGCTGGCCTGGGATAGTGATGTAGTGTGAATGAGAAATAAATGATTGTTGTTCTAAACTCCTGAAACAGCCTTAAATGCTTCAGCACGCATTTCTAAAGAATAAGAACTTCTTCCTATGTAGCCAAAAATGATGTTTCACATCTAAAAAAAATTAATGATGATTTCTTAATATTATCCAATACTTAAAACATATTTGAATTTCTTCATTTGGCCCAAAATGTCCTTCATAGCTGGTTTGTACAAACCAGAAACCAATCCAGAGCCACATGTTCCATTTAAGTTTTTAAACTGTCTTTTAACCTAGAAGAGTCCCTTTTCTTATTACACTGCTTTGTTGAAGAGCCCGGGCCAGCTGTCCTAAAGAATGTACCATCTTTTAGATTTGTTTGTTTCCCCATAGTTTTGTTTAGCTTGTTCCTGTATCCCCCCTATTTCAGTAAATAAGTTAGATCTAAACATTTGGTTAGGTTCAAGTTAAACATTTTTGGCTAGAATACAGTATATGTGATATTGTGTGCTTTGTATTGTATCACATCAGAAGACACATACGGTTGGTTATCTCACCATTAGTCATGCTAATGGGATAGAGGACCACTAGGTTAAAGTGGGAGCAGCCTGATGCCTCCATTATATCGTTATGTTTTTTATCTCTTGTGACCAGAAAGTAACCCAAACGTTATCACTTTAATATGATATGAATAATCAAGTATCCTTCCATAGATGTTTTAACAATTGATAATCCTTGCCTGAATCAATAATTTCATTAGGGACTATAAAATGACTCTTCTGTAAAGCAGAGCTTCTCCTTCTAAATGGAGACATTTGGTTTCTACAATAAAGTTGCTACTAGAAAGGCAGGATAATGTTCCAATATGTGTTCCAATATTCACTGTAGCACTGTTTATAATAGCCAAGACATGGAAACAACCTAAGCGTCCACTGACAGATGAATGGATCAAGAAGATGTGGTATATATACACGACAGAATATTACTCAGCCATAAATGTGAATGAAATAATGCCATTTGCAGCAACATGGGTGGACCTAGAGATTATCATATTAAGTGAAGTAAGCCAGACAGAGAAAGACAAATATCATATGATACCACTTATATGTGGAATCTAAAAAAATGATACAAATGAACTTATTTACAAAACAGAAATTGACTTACAGACATAGAAAACAAATTTACGGTTACCAAAGGGGAAAGGAGGGTAGGAGGGATAAATTAGGAGTTTGGGATTAACAGATATACTGTACTATATATATAAAATAGATAAACAACAAGAAACTACTGTATAGCACAAGGAACTGTATTCAATATCTTATAATAACCTATCATGGAAAAGAATCTGGAAAAGAAAAGATATGTATATATGTATAACTTAATCACTTTGCTGTACACCTGAAACTAACACATTAGAAATCAACTGTACTTCAATTGAAAAAAAGAGATTTCAGACACTGAGAATATCTTGGAGTACGCAGGAGCCACTGCTGGCTGTGGCTACTACCTAGTTGAGAAAGTGAGTAACATGTACTCTGAATCACTGGTCACAGTGATTCTGTGATAAAATTAGCTACATGAGGAAGCAGTACTTTATTTCATTTTGGTTTAGTTTAGTTTTTAATCACAAGCGAGGGTGGGCATTGTGCAAGAGCACAAGAGGGCTGCTTTGATCCAGCCTCTCCTCCTGTCTTATCACCACGTGACCTTAGGAAAGACACAACCTCTCCAAGATTCAAGTCCCTCATCTGTAAAGTAAGGACATAAACACCTTCCTTACAGGGCTTTGGTGAGAATTTACGGGAAAGTGCTGTGAAGCCCCATGTAAATGAAACCTGTGAAAAATTAGTAAGTAAAAAATGTTTCAGGTTCTGTAAATGCACGGATTCAGTTCTAATTTTTAAAAATCAGCACTTGCCTGTGACTTCCTGGTACAGAACAGTGAGGGTGGATGGGCAGGTCTGACAGACCCACCCACTGCTTGGAGTAGCACCTTGGCACGCCAGACTTGGAGGATGGAAACTCACAAAACCATCACAAAGGGTCAGAATCCCCCTCTCCTAGAACAAGTAACTTATAAGAGATTTTTTTTTTAGAATTATGCACAGGTTGGAGCTTTCTAATTGATAGGCTGGGTTTTGCTATTCTCATCTAGCTACCGGGAGCGAAGAATCACTTACCTATTTTCCTAACCCGAACTTGGACCCGCAGCTGTTCCCTGGCACGATCACATTCTAGAGGACTGTCTAAAGAACTCCTTAGTTTCTGGTTTGAGATTTGAAGAGTGATTTGTGGAATGTCCCCTCTGGAAAGCAAACAGTGCTACAGAGCACGAATTTAATTCTTATGCCCAGAAAGTTCAGCTTTGATATTTTATTATAGACAACATTAACGGAAGCCACTGATTTCTCTGGGGACTGCTTTGGAAATGGTGTGAAAAAAAATGGAACTTTGGAAGGACTGCCCAACATCTCTCCTCATTTTACCATTTATATACAAGTCCTTATTAGGCAACAGGGAAAGAGTCACTGCAATTTCCTCAACTGTGATCTGGAAAGTAGCCACACCCTCCTCTCAGAAGTTCCCTCTTCCCCCACAAAGCTTTTTCCTTTTGAAAATGAGATTTTTATTCTATTTATAAAAGAAACGTGTGCTCCTTTCTCCAATTACAGTCTACAATTAAATCAATTTCACATCAGGTGAAAGTCAATCCTTTCTTCGGAATGGCAACATAAATGTTCATGGAACTGGTGATTTTTGCTAGTGAATCATGTCCTAGAACAGAATTAACAGATTGTTTTCATTTGTCTGAGGGCAAGGCCAGATGAAGGCACACACCAACGAAAGTAAATACACAAAGAAGAAGATATAAACAAGGAGAAACCTATGTGCCTTTAGTACTACATTAGGAAATTGTTTTATATTGTCATTTCTACATGCTAAATACTTTACAGGTATTTTAGCATTTAATACAACAACCCTGTAAGATAAGTATTATTATTATTATCCCTATTTTAAGATAAGGAAACCTCAAACAGAATGGTTAAATAACTTGCTTATGGTAACACGCTGAACCCTATTTGCTAAATATTTACTAAACCCTACTTGCTAAATATTCCTCTTTGCTGCATCAGCTGTAGACCCTAGGGGTCTTAAAGATTTTTGTTCTCTGTCACTTTTTCCAAATTCACGGTAATTTCAAAACTCATATGCACAACCTTTCCAATCCCTGTCTGCCAGCACCTCAGCCTCCTTTTTTCAGTGATCTCGTTCTTTCACCTTACCTGTGCCAGAGGCCAGCTGTGACTCCCCAAATCTGTTTCCTCTCCTTCCTGGGCAGATGACATTTCCCCGACTCATTTGTAGTTAGATGTGGCATCGTGACTGAGTTTTGCACAAAGGAATATGGAAACTGCCCTCTGTTTGCTCTATTATCTGCAGCCAGGTGGAGAGCGTCCAATGGAGGGTTCTGAGGCCCTAGAACAGCACTGTCCAACAGAAATGTCACGTGATTTTATTTTATTTATTTTTTAAAAATTTATTTATTTATTTATTTATGGCTGCATTGTGTCTTTGTTGCTGCACACGGGCTTTCTCTAGCTGTGGCGAGTCCGGGCTACTCTTTGTTGCGGTGTGAGGGCTTCTCACTGCAGTGGCCTCTCTTGTTTCAGAGCACTGGCTCTAGGCATGCAGGCTTCAGTAGTTGCGGCATGTGGGCTCAGTAGTTGTGGCTCGTGGGCTTAGTTGTTCCGCGGCATGTGGGATCTTCCCGGACCAGGGCTCGAACCCATGTCCCCTGCATTGGCAGGCAGGTTCTTAACCACTGCGCCAACAGGGAAGCCCTCACATGTGATTTTAAACTTTCTACTAGTTGCTTTAAAAAAAAACACAAAAGGAAACTGGGGAAATTGATTTTAATAATATATTTTATTTAACCCAATATACCAAAAACATTATGATTTCAACCTGTGATCAATATAAAAATTATTAAAGAGGTATTTTGTATTCTTTTTTCATATTAAGTCTTTGGAATCTGGTAATCTGCACTTTTAGCATAAATCAATTCAGATGCTAAGTTCCCATAAAAAACACTTGATCTGTATATAATTTCATAAAGTCGATGCACACACTAAAATCATTCCAAACATTCTTTCTTGGGGGGAGGGGACTTGGACTTCCATAGCATCTTATATACTTAATTGAAGTATAATGGATTTATAATATCATGTTAGTTTCAGGTATACAGCACAGTGATTCAGATATATTTATATATATATATTCTTTTCATATATATATGTATATACATATATATATATATTCTTTTTCAGATTATTTTCCCTTATAGGTTATTACAAAATACTGATTGTAGTCCCTTGTGCTATACAGTAGGTCCTTGTTGGTTATCTATTTTACATAATTATATATTTATATTTTATATATAGTGTATATGTTAATCCCAACCTCCTAATTTATCTCTCCCCCCTCAAATATTCTTTCAAATTTTTAAATGAATTAAGTATAAATAAAATTTAAAATTCAGTTTCTTAGTTGCACAAGTCACGTTTCCGGTGCTCAGTGTTGAAGAGTGTGAGCCTAGAATCTGAGCTGCTGTGGAAAGAGCCTAGGACTGGAAATGACTTTAGGGAACTGACTTTTGTCCCCACCCCATCCGTAAGCATGGGACTGTGGCATGAGCGAGAAGCAAACTCCATGTTTGTTACGCAGCTCGTCTGCCCAATATACAGCCTTAACCACACCCACATTTACACGTTGTTACCAATAGCTCTGCTTCCCCCCAACCTCCATTTCAATCTTCCTCCTTTTCTCACTTGCTATATTTTCAGCTCCTTTCCTCTAATATCAAAACTCTAATAATTTGCCATCCCCACTTTCTTCCTCACCCATGGACCCTCATTCTCTGGCTCTTACTGCCTTGTATACACCCTCAGCTCCCTGGTCCTTGCCTCCTTCCACTGTGCTTTCCTAGCAAACCCCCACTGGGGTGGAGCCCACCTCCCTGCCTGCAGTCAGTGAATGTGGACACCCAGAACCGTGCTGATTTTCCTCACTTTAAATGAGTGACCAAATACTTTACTAGGGCATTTAGTACTGCCAGGAACTCCTCCTACATTTCCATTCCACGCTGCTCTTGCCAATTTTTCTTCTCTTCAACTCTCCACTTCTTTCCCTCTCCTCTGTATCAGCTTCTGACGGGCTACCTGTTTCCAATGAGAAAATAGCAACCATCCAAAGACCAATTCCATGCACTTCTACTACCACACCAGCCAAACTATGCACTCACCCCATCCACTCTTACCCGTGACACAACCTTCCAGCAACTGTCTCCTCTTTCCTGCATCATTTTTGTTTTCTTTTAGATTTTTTAAAACGTATGTATACTTTTAAATAGAGCAAAACACACCAATCTTAAGTGTAAGGTTTGATTAATGTTTGCATATGTATATAGCTCTGTTATTACCATTCAAGACAAAGAACATTTCCAGCACTCCTGAAGGCTCCCTCATGCTTCATCCAGTAAGTACCCCCTCAAGGGTATCTACTATTCTGACCTCTATCACCCTAGATTGATTATGCAAATAAAACTTCATATAAATGGAATATGACAGAATGTATTTCTTTTGTGCCTGACATTTCATTTAACTTTATGCCTGTGAGGTTCACTCACCACAAGTAGCAGTAATTCATCTTTTTTATTGCTGTGCAGTATTCCATTGTATGAGTGCACAACAATTTGTTTACCTATTTTATTGATTGTGGCAGATTTAAGATGGCTGTAAATTCTTTGACACTCCTCCCATTGACAGTGGAGTCTCTGTCTCGTTGAACTTGGCTGGCCTGTGACTGCTTTGGCCAATAGAGTATGGTGGAGGTGAGCCTAAGCTGGTCCCAAACCTAGCTTTTAAGAGGTTGGGCAGTTTCTGCTTCTTTCCTCTTGGAGCCCGGAACCTCTATTTAAGAAGACTGACTACTCTGAAGGCGCCATGCCGCACAGAAGCCCAAGCTAGCCATGTGAAGAGGCTGAGGGTAGAAAAAGAGAATTTCCTTGCCAATCCCCACACCTTCGAGTCATCCCACTGAGGCCCCAGAGATCACAGAGCAAACATGTGTGCCTCGTCTGATTTCCTGACCCACAGAACCATAAGGTATAATAATACTGATATACTGTTGTGTTAAGCCTCTAAATTTGGGAATTGTTTGTTACACAGCCATTAATAACCAGACAACTACTGTTAAATATTTCAGTTGTTTCCAATTTCTGGCTATTAGGCATAAAGTGGCTATGAACATTCTTGTACGTGTCTTTTGGTAAATGTAAGCCCTGTTACTCTGGGGTATTGCACCATCACCAGTGTTTCCCTCTTGCCTGGATCATTCCCATCAATATGCAAGCATGCTGCAATTTCTCCCATGTTAAAAAATAAAATGTTCTGGACCCCAGCTACTGCCCCGTTTCTTTGCTCCCTTCATAGCAATACTCCTTGAGTTATCTACTCTTCCTGTCTTCACTGTTCCTCCTCCCTTGCATCCACTCCAGCACTGCTTTTATCTCCTCTACTCCATAGAAATAGCTCTTGTTGATGTCCCAACGGCCTTTATACTCCCAAGTCCACTGGGTCTTTCTTGGTCCTTATTCTTACTAGACTTTTTCAACAGCACTGGACGCACAAGATCCCTCTCTCCTTATTGCAGCACTTTCTTCGTTTGACATCTAGACTCCACTCTTGGTTGTCCTTTCACTTTTCTAGTCATTCCTCTTTAGCCTTGTCTCATCAGTCCAAATCTCTAAAGGTTGACATCTCCCAGAGCACTGGCCATACTCAATAGATGTCCACACCCAATCTCAAGGCTTTAAATACCATCTATTTGCTGCTGACTTTCAAATATATACCTCCAGCCTGGACCTCTCCCCTGACCCATAATCAATTGCCCAATCCAATGACTTCATCTCTTACCTCCCTTCCCCTCACCTTACCATGCCCTAGCTTCACTGGTCTCTTGCTTTCTCGGGAAGTCCCAAGCTCAACTGCACTTAGAGACTTTGGTTTTGCTGTTCCTGCTCCGTGGAATGCTCTTTCCTAGATCTGTGCATGGCTGGGTCGTTATCTTTCAGGACTGAATGAGTGAATTATTTGAAAGATATGTTTTATAACTTTAATAGTATTGTTACTAGCATCTTTTATTGTTAGCCTATATCTTGAATGTAAAGATGAAAAGACTGGTTTCAGTCAAGGAACAATTCAGGGGGTTTTTGTCTTCAAGACACCAAAGAGCTAGGTGATGGACATTCTCCTCTGCGGGGTGTTCTGGATCAGAAATAAAAAGACTAGAAAATTTAAATTAGACATCATTAGACCTCACACTCTCTGCCTTCTCATTTATAAAAGGAATGTAACCTGGAATTTTCTACCAGTCTTGCCAAATCATCAACCTAAGACGTTGAATCTCATTTGGATACTGCCTATTTGGCAGATATATATGTGTGTGTGTGTGTGTGTGTGTGTGTGTGTGTGTGTGTGTGTGTGTATGTAGGTGAAAAGACCACTTGGGGTTCAGCATCAAGTATTTCACTCTATGGTTTGGCATCATCAGCTAACCTCCTTATAGTTCCACTAATTCAGGAGGAAGCCCAAGGAAAGAATAAGACCTAAGGGTCAACCAGCTTTTTCATTAAAAAGTCTGCTTTCCTTAGAGGTGAAGACCATCCAGCCTTTAGAGTGTATTCCTTTGTAGCACCAAAGAAGATGCAAACTTACCAGGCTGCCACTTAGCTAACATGGTAGATTGTGGGTGAGTGGAAGAAACTGACTAGTTTACATGGCTAATTAAAACCAAATTAACAGGGCTTCCCTGGTGGCGCAGTGGTTAAGAACCCACCTGCCTATGCAGGGGACATGGGTTCAAGCCCTGGTCCGGGAAGATCCCTCATGCCACAGAACAACTAAGCCCGGGTGCCACAACTACTGAGACTGTGCTCTAGAGCCTGCGAGTCACAACTACTGAGCCTGTGTGCCACAACTACTGAAGCCCGCATGCCTAGAGCCCATGCTCTATAACAAGAGAAGGCACTGAAATGAGAAGCCCACGCACCTCAATGAAGAGTAGCCCCTGCTCGCCGCAACTAGAGAAAGCCAGCGCACAGCAACAAAGACCCAATGCAACCAACAATAAATAATAAATAATTAATTTTTAAAAAATTATAAAACAAAACAAAACCAAATTAACAAGGACAAGATTCAATGCACCATATATCCAGAAACAGTAACTGGATGGGAAAGGACATTGAGATCCTTGCAAGAGTGTTTAGAAGAGAAGATTAAGGTGAGTCATGATGCGGGGAGGGGCGCAGTGCAAATATTTGGAGTGCTCTTATGTGGGAGAACAAGTGAGTTTCTGCATCATTCCAGAGTGTCTAGCCCGACTCTATGCAGGGCTAGATGTTGGATGCAGTCCAACACCAGCATGCTTGCTCTAATGCACAGGCAACTTCTGAACTGCTTTTTTGTTTTTAGTTCCTTCAGCCCCCAGTTCATTTGACTCATTTTCTATTTGAGGCCTGGAAGTTGGCTCTCAAATCCAACCCTTGGTCCAACCTTTGGTCTAGCAACTTCTTCCTTCATCCTGACTGCGTTTTCCCCCTAGAAGGCTGCCTCCAGCTGCCTCTGGGTAAATACCTTGCTGGGTTTGCCAGGACTCACTAGTAGGACTTGGACTCAGAAGAGAAACTGGGACCAAGGAATTCAAGTTGCAGGGGGTAGGTTTCAGCTCCAGGAAGTGAAGGAGGCTGTCCTTCACCCTGTCACTGGGCATATGCTAGAAGTGACTGGAGGGTCACCTCTCTGAATGGAGCAAAGGGAACTCCTGCACTGTGATGGGGTTGAAGGCCAGTACCTTTTCCAAATCTCATCTCCCAAGGGCCCAAGAACTGACAATACAAAGTGGTCTAGGACTAGCCAAGGATATGACTCTTCACGTTCATGTCCATTTTGTATTCCAGAAGATGGTGAAGGTGTTCCAGATTTAACCATTTTGAGTCTGTTTCTTTAGCTCTAAAAATTGGGAAAATAAAAATACTATACCACAGGGGTTATTGTGAGAATTAGGGGTGTTTGTTTTGTAAAATACTTGAAAATATAAATAGGTCTGGAAGGGAATAGACCAAACTGTTGACAGTGGTTACTCCCAAGGAGTGGCCTTGAATAAAAACTTTGAATCCTTTTCAATGAGCTTGTATTAACTTTGCAATAAAAAAAGTAAAGATTTTTAAATATTACACATAGTATATAGTGATTCTGTAATTACACATGAACCCATAAGCATGTTTCTACGAAGACGTATATCCTTTCAGTCTTTTTCTCCCTTTGACCATCAGGTTATAATATGAGTTAACATCATTCCCTGCTATTACACATTCTTTGATAACATTCCTATAACGATGCCCAGAGATTTAATTAACTGGTTCCTTATTGTGGCTGTCTGGGTTGGCTCCAGTTTTTCCATATTATAAACAATACTGTGATGAATATTCTTGTGTCTATTTCTGATTATTCCCTTAGGATGGCTTCCTAGAAGTAGAATTGCTGGGTCAAAGGGAAAGCTTGTTTTCTGCACTTCTGATTCTTGTTACCAAAAAGCCCTCCAGAAAAATGGTACTAATTATGTTTCTACCAGCGGTGTATTGTCGAAAAAAATTGAAGTCCAACGTACTGAAACCATGAACATGCAAAATAAATGACAGCAGCTGGATGGTTTCTCTGCCAGATGACCCAGGAAACTTTGAATTGAGGTGGGAGATTCGTGGGCTGGTTCAGGCCCTGAAGGGAAGTCTTATTTTACCAGAACCTTGTCATTTGTAAACTGCTTTAAGCTTCCATGTTTCATTTCCCCAGTAAGAAGCCCACTGGGTCAGATACACCCCCTCCACTGTGGTACCTCTTGGCGTGAGCAGGGTGGGAGACACTCCCTCTAGCTCCCCCAGGCCCACCTTCTAGGAGCCAAGCTGATAGAGTGGTCTGGTAGCCCAGCCAGCCTGGCCAGCTTCCTGCATAGCCTGCAGCTAGAATGAGCCTCTTTGCTGCTGGCTTCGCTGTCCTTCGCCCCCAAATTATCTGAAAACTGGCTGTGGATCAGGTCCTGCAAAGGAGCAGAAGCCCAGCCCTTTCCCCTCCCCTTGTGCAGAAGTGGATCCACACCACCCCCAACCCCCAACCCCCAACCCCGCTTGAGGTTTTTAATGAACGTGGGCCCAGCCTCACCAGCAGAACTGACAAGGTCAGCACTTTCTCTCCTATTCCCCCCCACCACCCCAAGACCTAGAGGAAATGAATAACAATTCTTTTCATGCTTTCAAGTATTTGTTGTTGTTGTTGCTATGGTTATCCGGAGTCAAATCTGAAGCAGAAAGGAAGGGAGGCCTCTGGAAAGTCTTTGACCTCTTATTTCTTCAATAGCTTTTGGTTCCCAGCTTGTACTGTAATGTTTTGCCATTTCCAGGCTGAACAGCAGATGGTGTGGTAGGGGGTGGGGTGGTGTGTGTAGGGGAGAAAGCATCATTTCTGGACAGTAGAGACATAGAAAACACCTGTGGATTAGTGAAAAAGACCACTGGACTCAATATCCTAGGCGTCTTCACACTGTACTTCATTATAGCCCCAAAGTGGAAGAATCAATCCTCACGTCTGTCCATAGCAGGTAAGTAAATTGTGGTATAGTCACGCAACAGAATACTATACAGCCATGAAAAAGAACATATTCCATTTATACAGAACATGGGTGGCTCTCACAAACATAATGTTGGATGAAAGAAGCCTGACCCAGCCTGACTCTAGGTATCATATGACCCCATTTATACAAAGTTCAATAAGAGGCAAGATGTAACTACAGTAAGTCCCCTACATACAAATGAGTTCCGTTCTGAGTATGCATTCATAAGTCCAGTTTGTTCGTAAGTCTGACAAAGTTAGCCGAGGTACCCAGCTAACACAATCGGCTGTGTACTGTAATAGGTTTATAATACTTTTCATGCGAATAATACATAAAAAACAAACACAAAAAATAAAGAAAACATTTTTAATCTTACAGTATGGTAGCGTGAAAAGTACAGTAGTACAGTACAACAACTGGCATACAGGGGCTGGCATCGAGTGAACAGGCAAGAAGAGTTACTGACTGGAGGAGGGAGATGGTAGTGTTGAAGGAAGGTCAGCGATTGGAGACAGAGGGCAAGCTGCAATTTCACTCACGCCTGACGCTGATGGCACAGGTTCTGGTTCCTCGCTGGATTCAATTCTATCTATCCTCTTGAAAAAACGATCCAGTGATGTCTGGCTAGTAGCTCTTTTTTTTCGTCATAGATGACACAGTAGCACTGGATTGCATTCTGAACGGGTGCTGCAACCTTTGTGTACCTTTCTACATTCGGGTCCTGTGCCTCAAAAACTAACAGTGCCTCCTGAAATAAAGAAAATCCCCTGCCATTTCCTGCTTTGTGAATCTCTTCAGTTCTGCAGTTACTTCTTCCTCTTGTCTCTCTTGGCGATTCTTAGCAGTACCAGCTTACATCACCACCGCTTTTACACTTGCTTCTGGACATCCTGAGCTTGAAATAAAGATATTGTACTACTGTACTCTATACAGTACTATAAAGTACAGAAAAGCACAACCACTTGTAGAGGATGCATGCACGTGACAATGTTCTCCAGACAGGTGAACTAACTTATGTGATTGGACACGGGAACGCACGTTCGCATCTTTGAAAGATTGCAACTTGAAGGTTTGTGTGAGGAGGACTTACTGTATAGTGTTTAGGAATGCCTATTGGGTAATACACTATTAAGAAAAGGAAACAAGTGATTTCCATAAAAGTCAAGGTAGTAGTTACCTCTGGTAGAAGAGACAGTGATCGGGAGGGGGCATGACGGGGCTTCTGGTTGCTGGTGATGAGCTATTTCTTCCTTTTTTTTAATTGAGGTGTAGTTGATATACAACATTATATAAGTTTCAGGTGTACAACGTAGTGATTCACAATATTTATTTATTTGGCTGCGCCAGGTCTTAGTTGCAGCGCGCAGGATCTTTGTTGTGGCCTGCAGGATCTTTAGTTGTGGCATGCAAACTCTTAGTTGTGGCATGTGGGATCTAGTTCCCTGACCAGGGATCAAACCCGGGCCCCCTGCATTGGGAACGTGGAATCTTAGCCACTGGACCACCAGGGAAGTCCCGTGGTTCACAATTTTTAAAGGTTATATTCCATTTATAGTTATAAAATATTGTCTATATTCTCCATGTTGCACAATATATCCTTATAGCTAATTTATGGTGATGAGCTATTTCTTTTTTTTTTAAGGCAATTTTTATTTATTTATTTATTTTTAAATTATTTATTGATTATGGCTGTGTTGGGTCTTCGTTTCTGTGCGAGGGCTTTCTCCAGTTGTGGCAAGCGGGGGCCACTCTTCATCGCGGCGCACGGGCCTCTCGCTGCCGCGGCCTCTCTTGTTGCGGAGCACAGGCTCCAGACGCGCAGGCTCAGCAGTTGTGGCTCACGGGCCTAGCTGCTCCCCGGCATGTGGGATCTTCCCAGACCAGGGCTCGAACCCGTGTCCCCTGCATTGGCAGGCAGATTCTCAACCACTGTGCCACCAGGGAAGCCCAATGAGCTATTTCTTGACCTGGGAGGTAGTTATATGGATTTTTACTTTATCATAATTCTTCAAGCTTGCGTTCTATGTTTTGTCCATTTTTAGGTATGTCTGTTGTTTTTCACAACTTGAAAAGTGTGTCTGTGTGTTTTTGTGTCTGTGTATGTTTAGAAAGATTAAGAGTCACTATTTTCCAGAGTCAAACGTTCTATGATGCAAATGTTCTATGTCTGTGCTGTATTTCGAGGACCCCTCTGAGGCCACACATGTTAGACCACCCTGGTGAAGGACAGCTAGGACTGTGTGACAGGGCAGAAAAAGAAGGAGAGCAACCCAACTACTGAGTCACAAAGCTGTTGACATACTTATCTATTTCACCTTCTCAAAGACTAGAGCAGTGGGAATCACAAAAGAATCATTCCTGCTTAAAAGGTGGAGCATAATCTAGTAGAAAGAAATGGAGTCAAATAGCCCCGAGTCAAAACTTGTCCAAGCCTGAGAGATCTGTAAAACGGAGCAGAATAATCCCTTCCTCTAGGGCTTTGGAGAGGAATAAGCGAGCTAATCGGTAAAGTGCCTGAAACATGTAGATAATAAACGGTAGAAATAGTATCCTCATTTTACTCAAGAAGACACAGAGCCCGGGTCTGGCTGGGACTCGCCCAAGGTCACCCAGCTAGCAAGGGGAGGACTAGAGAGTCAAGCCTGGGCATCTCCCTTTTGGAGCTCAGGGCACCACCTCCCCACAAGCTGGGTTGTAATAGAAGTTTCCTCTGGGAACTCGGGGGAGGCAGCAGGTACGTGGCTGGGTGGGAAGGCTTGTCACAGAGGATGTGACTTTTGAGCTAATCCTTGAAGAAGATGAGGGATATGTTAGGCAGAAGAGAGAGGGAGCACAGACCAGCCTAGGAGGTGTGAAAATTTGTAGAATCACAGGGGAATTGTTGGTGAACGATTAAGTCACTGAACTACGCTAAGCATCAAGTTCCGCACGCAGGGGGCTGAAAGTAAGAAAAGCTGCCCTGCTTTTTTCAAAGTGTTATTCCAACGATGGAAGGAAGGTGTATTTGAAAGTTCTTTATAAATTGTTCAGCATTACAAAAACATAAGACCGTGTGTGTGTGTGTGTGTGTGTGTGTGTGTGTGTGTGTGTGTGTGTTAGACCTTCGCGGTCTCCTAGGAGTTTCGACTCGCCCAGGAAACAAGAGTCGGAAGCCGATGCAAAACGCAAGAGGTTTATTGAAGGCCGGTGCACCGGGGTTCCTTGGTCCTCACGCAGGAGGTCGAAGAAGGAACCCTTTTGGGCGCGAATATGTCAGTTTTATAGGTTCCCACTGCCCCGTATGTAAATTATAGATTTGGTTGTGTTCTCCTGCTGATTGGTCCCGGCTTAGGCTCGGACCAGAGAGGGAACTTGTCCCTAGCTGCCTGATTGGTCTTTGACAGACACCTTTTTTACATTTTGTTATCTCCCTCCTTCTC